>NC_135169.1:30870351-31100383 GCF_041146795.1 Maylandia zebra
GTTATTTTGCGACTTGGTTTTTCCACACGCTTCTTGCGACCCTGTTGATTATTTTGAATGAAACGCTTGATTGTTCGATGATCACGCTTCAGAAGCTTTGCAATTTTGAGACTGCTGCATCCCTCTGCAAGATATCTCACTATTTTTGACTTTTCTGAGCCTGTCAAGTCCTTCTTTTGACCCATTTTGCCAAAGGAAAGGACGTTGCCTAATAATTATGCACACCTGATATAGGGTGTTGATGTCATTAGACCACACCCCTTCTCATTACAGAGATGCACATCACCTAATATGCTTAATTGGTAGTAGGCTTTCGAGCCTATACAGCTTGGAGTAAGACAACATGCATGAAGAGGATGATGTGGACAAAATACTCATTTGCCTAATAATTATGCACCCCCTGTATATATATATATATATATATATATATATATATATATATATATATACAGGGTGGGCCATTTATATGGATACACCGTAATAAAACGGGAATGGTTGGTGATATTAAAGTCCTTTTTGTGGCACATTAGTATATGTGAGGGGGCAAGATGGGTGGTGACCATGGTGGCCATTTAGAAGTCGGCCATCTTGGATGCAACTTTTGTTTTTTCAATAGGAAGAGGGCCATGTGACACATAAAACTTATTGGTAATGTCACAAGAAAAACAATGGTGTGCGTGGTTTCAACGTAACTTTATTCTTTCATGAGTTATTTACAAGTTTCTCTTTGTTCACAGCCATTGACATGTCGAGGAGGTTAACACGTGAGGAGCGGATCGAAATTGTGTTGATATCTGGTGAACGCAGTAACCGGGTCATTGCAGCAGATTTCAATGCAACACCCTACGAGACCACCCATCTTCCATGCTACAGTTAGCAAACTGCTTGCTCAGTTTTGTGAAACTGGTTCAGCGTTGGATTTGCCAAAATGTGGACGCAAGAAAACTGTCACTAATGAAGAAACATCAGTGGCTGTCCTAGCTTCACTCAGCAAGAGCCCACAGCGTAGCACTCGCCGCATGTCACTGGAGAGTGGCATTAGTCGAACATCCCTTCGGCGGATATTAGCTACTCACAAATGGCACCCTTACAAACTCCAGCTACCCTCAGTTCACGCAGAAGATTTTGTTCAGTGATGAGGCAAACTTTTATGTGAATGGTGAAGTTAACAAACAAAACCACCGCTATTGGTCTGACACTAACCCAGATTGGATGGATCCCTCCAAGACTGTTGGAACAACAAAAGTGATGGTCTGGTGTGGTATATGGGGTACAACGATAGTGGGTCCATTCTTCATCAAGGGAAACCTCAAGGCCACTGGATATTTGAAATTGCTACATGATGATGTGTGTCCCTCTTTATGCACTGAAGCTGGCACGTTCCCTGAGTTTTTCCAGCAAGATCGTGCACCACCAAATTATGGGTGCCAGGTCCGAGCATTCCTATTTGAACAGTTTCCTGGAAAGTGGATTGGTCGTCGTGGGCCAGTTGAATGGACCCCAAGGTCTCCCGATCTGACCCCCTTAGACTTTTATCTTTGGGGTCATCTGAAGGCAATTGTCTATGGTGTGAAGATACGAGATGTGCAGCACCTGAAACTACGGATACTGGATGCCTGTGCTGGCATTTCTCCTGCGGTGTTGCTATTAGTGTGTGAAGAGTGGGAGAAGAGGGTTGCATTGACAATCCAACACAATGGGCAGCACATTGAACACATTTTAAAAGTGGTCAGAAACTTGTAAATAACTCATGACAGAATAAAGTTACGTTGAAACCACGCACACCATTGTTTTTCTTGTGATATTACCAATAAGTCTGATGTGTCACATGGCCCTCTTCCTATTGAAAAAACAAAAGTTGTATACAAGATGGCCAACTTCTAAATGGCCACCATGGTCACCACCCATCTTGAGGAGTTTGCCCCCTCGCATATACTAATGTGCTACAAACAGGACTTTAATATCACCAACCATTCCCATTTTATTACGGTGTATCCATATAAATGGCCCACCCTGTATATACACATTCAAGTACAAACACTGAATGAGACTGTTGTGACTGTACCTGCAGCTCCTGTCTTCACATTAGCATAAACAGCACTCTGCTCTGGTTTTTGATGCTTCCCTGTTAAGATGATCGAATCCACAAAAGAAAAATAATTAATACGTTTTTAAACATTTCAAAAACATTTTTTCTACATTCTATGTTTTGTGTACTCACACTTATTTCCAAAGTTTTCCAGTTCAATATTAGAGTAAATGACATCTCGGGGTTTATCTGCACCTAAAATGTTCATATTTTTGTTACACAATTGTAAACCAATGACAGCGTACCAGTTACCTTAAATTCTTTTATTGCATGTAGTCTGTTGGTTATTTAGATGTTTGTCCAACTGAATTTTGATAAATGTTCTTCAAAAAACTGCTGAGGACAAACTGAACCTACGTCATGTAAAGGTTAATGGAGATCGGGAAAGACCAGATGTGGGGAAGACAAGTGTCCTAGGGTCAGCTGTGGGGACAGTAGGGAGACCTCCACCCGTTGCTCCACCACCACAAGATGTTCCATGATTAATGGAGCAAAACATCAATGAAGGGTGGCTCCCAGCTGATGACCCTTCAGCTACCATGATGTAACCGTTGGAGGTGCAACAGGTAACAATGTGTAGCAGGTAACTGCCTGTGCTTCCTTCAAGGTCCCTGAATGGTTGACCCGGGTTTTGATGTTTTGCTTTCTCTGGTTTTCTAGTTTTTGATAATTCTTAGTTTCATAGTTCTGTATTTTGTATTGTTGACATTCTCGTTTTCTCGTATGATGTTATGTTTACATTACAGTTATCTGTCTATTTGGTTAATGAGAGGTTGTTTATCCCCTTGTGTTCTCACTCTGTTCTTTCTCTCTGGTCTCCATGTTTTGTCTACTGTCTGCATCAAGCTCGTGTGTCTTAGTCCAGGTCTCAGTGTCAGTCATTTCCTGTTTTATTTTGGTCTCTGTTCTCGTCTGTATCTTGGGTCTAGTTTTACATCCTCCATAGTCATTCTGTTAACCTCTTTTCCATTAGTAACTACTCAGGTCAGGTCACCATGGTTTTCAGGGTTTTCCATCAGGTCATAGGTCCTGTTTAGAGATGGACCGATCCGATATTACGTATCGGTATCGGTCCGATACTGACCTAAATTACTGGATCGGATATCGGAGAAAAATAAAAAATGTAATCCGATCCATTAAATATCACGAAAGCACCTCGCAAAACTTGCAACACGCCGTAACTCACCTCAGAACGTTAGCACGTCGGAGCAGTATGCGTCACGTGATAGAGCGGCTGTGGCATGCGGGACCTGTCGGTGGTCTGGATAGCATTTGGAGCTTCGCTAGCAACCCGGCATTTCATCTCCGACAAAGTTATCCCCAAGAGAAGTAAAGCAAGTGTGTAAGTCCATCTCTGAATGTTTGTAAAGCATTCCTGCGTTAAGCTTAACAAGTGACTGCCTCTTCTTGCTGCTACTTCAATCATGAAACTGCTTAATGATCAGCTGATCGGCTTTTCTGTCGCGAGTCCGTCTCTCTTGTTTGCTTTTGGCCCACTTTGCACCAGAAAGAGGAAACCAGCGGCTGAACAACAGCAGCACGTTTAAGCTTGATAAGCTGTTGTTAGAATTTATTTAATATTACTTTCTACACCAGGATCTTTTTCTACGTAGCTGACGCTGGTAACTGTGCAGGGGCGGATCTAGCAAAGTTTAGCCAGGGGGGCCGATAGGGCATTAACAGGGAAAAGGGGGCACAAAGACATACTTTTCTTTCTTATTCTCATTTAAAATGTCTAGCTTTTAATAAATAATTATCTGACACCCAAAGTTTTAATTTGATGTAAAAGGAATAGAAGTCAATTACTGTATATAGTGACTATTAAGTCTAATATATATACCCTAGTAAGCTATAGTACTTTTTCCTTTGGGACGGTACTATCTGTGCAGTCTGCAATTTTGTTGAAGAAAGATGTTGAATCTATTTAATATTTCTTGAAAAATAATTGATTTCTGTGCATTTTTTTTCACACTGCATCAAATTAAGGTTGATTACGTCGATTAAGCATCATGAGGTGGAGCGTGAGGGGTGGTTCCCTATTTTTTATTTATTTATTTTTGTTGTTGCTGGGAGTTGGAACCCTATTAGTTAGGTTGCTTAATATTTACGCTAAGTACTCTTTAAAATACCAGAATAGGGAGGATGGTGTAGGTTTAAGTTTATTAGATTGATCAGTATTGCTGAACTATGAAATATTTTTTTTTGCATACAGGTATAACAGAATAGCTTTAGTGTAGTTGTTGTTTTAAACTTGAATATGAACTTATACAAAATGCAGCAAGATATTTAAAAAAACAGTTTTGTTGATTAAAAAACACTATATCGGATTCATATCGGTATCGGCAGATATCCAAATTTATGATATCGGTATCGGTATCGGACATAAAAAAGTGGTATCGTGCCATCTCTATTCCTGTTACCAGGTACTTTTTCAGTATTTACTCAGCCGGAGTTCCAGGCGACCCGAGGCGATCCCAAAATATGACGTCATCAGCCTGCATCCCACTGATTGGCTGGTCAGTGGCATCACTTGATGACTTATGAGAGTATTTCGTTGATGAAAATAAAAAGAGCCATTTTTGAAACCCAACAATGAGGAAAACAGCTGCAAAAGCAACATCATGGTCCCAGAGTGTGACGAAAATTCGCAGACTGAGCAGCAGGTTTATCATCGCCTCAACGTCCACCTTCATTGTAGTGTGTGTGACGCATCCTAATTACGTCATAGGATGCTCAGCCACGTTGCTATTAGGACGACCACACACATTAGGTGGTACTTGATTGTAATAGAAAACCAATCAATACGATTTGAATAGTTGTGAGTTGATCCGAGTAGGTACTAATGGAAAAGGGGCATTAGTTATCACTGTGTTCCCACCTGTTTCCCATCATCTCATTATCCTGTGTTTTATAGACTGCCTCAATCTTCCTTTACTGTCACATCCTTCATCATAGTTTGTTTTAATAAGATTTGTAGAAATTTGGTTTCTTAGTTTTTGTTTTTGTTTTATTTGGATAACTTTCTAAGTTCTGTGATAAAGTTGTGTTTTAGTTTAGTAACTGTGACAAATACTCAATGCAATGTCAATACTACTACTACTAATACTATGACTATGACTACTACTACTACTAATAATAATAATAATTATAATAATAAAAACAGAAAAGAGGCTCTTACACTTGGACTGTCTGCAGCGATACAACAAGAGCAGGAGAATAATAATGAGAGAGACTCCACAAACCAGTCCAACAATCATCCACACAGGAGATGAAGAGCTGTCAGCTCCTGACACAGTCACGTAACAAAAAACAGAAATTAATTAATAAATTATAATCTTATGAATAAATACATTTATAAAATAGAGCCAAGTGACTTTAAGAATTAAATCAGACAATCTAATGTTCCTTCTCAGTCACTAAACTCATTTACAAAAACGTATAAATTGTTTTGATCCTGCTCACCTTTAACTGACATCCAGCTCTGTGCTGACTCTCTTCCTGAGTACTGACACTTGTAGAAACCTTCATCAGACTTTGACACTGCAGAGATCTTCAGCTCCCCTCGGGGATCATTTTGAATAAGTTTGTCATTGTGATAGAAAAACACATTGGAAAGTATTTTATGTGTTCTCAAACTGCAGCTCAGACTAACAGAAGCTCCCTCAGTCACAGGATGAACAGGACTCACCAGGATAGGACCATCACCATCATCTGTGACACAATCACACACAATTGTTTCAGTCACATCAGCTGGTGCACACTTTTAGAAAAAGCTGACAAACAATAATAAAAACAGATTGTACAAATGTTTTTCATCATGAAGATCTGATCTTGTGTATTTAAAAACTGCTGTATGTGTTTTATTTTTCCACATGAAATGACTTCACATACAGCAAAGGTGGGACAAAAGTTCATGTCACGTCTAAATCATTAACAACCAAGAAGTAAATGTATAATAACATACTCTGTACAGTGATGTTGACTGCACTGCTGAACTCTCCTGATCCAGACTCACACCAGTACACTGCAGTATCTGACTTTGTTGTGTTGATGTTACATGTGGATCCAGTCATTCTCCTACAGTCAGAGTACAGTCGGCCGTCCTCAGAGAACTTCCTCACTCTCCACTCAGTGAAGTTTCCCTCACAGGTCAGTGAGACAGAGTCAGAGGTGAAGTGTTGCACTCTGTCAGGACTCACTGTGAGAGACGCTGCTGAATGAACATCTGGAAACAACATGCAGTGAAGAGACAAAGCTCACAGATGTTACAATTTTTTTTTTTTTTTTTTTTTTAATGGCAACGATTACCTATCTCCTTATCTGTCAGGGTTTTCCTCATATTTGTCAGAGCCGTTAACTAGTTAGCATTCTCTCTTTATCTTTTTTTTTTTAAATTTCGTATTTTTGGCTGTTTTATCTATACATGCACTTTTATCTAAGTGAAAATAATTACAATTAATAAACACAAAGCTTCTTACTTTTTTTGATAGTGACAGTGTAGAGAGACAGGAAAGCAGGGAGAGTGAAAGGGGAAGACAAACAGCAAAGGGACACAGGTCGGACTGCTGCCTAGCCATACGGCATATAGGGTCACCTACTTATTTCACTGAGCTAAACATTAAACAAGTTTTAAATAAAGACTTTAATCACAATCAGAAATGAAAAGATTCAATTCTCCTTTGGGTGACCTTTGGAGGTAAACAACAGCTGCACTGGTTATAAGAGAATCAAACTGACCTGCAGACCAGACAAACTTTGGTTGACTGTGATCAGTGTGATACTCTGGGTCTCCTCTTCCAGCTCTGCACACATATCCTGCTGTGTGTGTCTGTCCATGAATGATGTAGGAGTCCTGTGCAATCCCACTGCCATCAGGTAGCAGCTCATAACTGGAGGATTTCTCTGATAGATCAGGAACAGCTTTATACCAGTAGAAGCTCCATCCTGCAGACGGATGTTCAACCTCACAGTTCAGAGTTACTGAGGCTCCAGGACTCAGCCATGATGGAGACACAGTGAGGACAGGACGGGGTTCATCTGTTCAACAAAGATTTTCTCTCAATCTTTCGTCTCTTAACTCTGAATTCAATGTCACTAAAATGTTGACTCACAAATATTTATGATGAACTTTAAGAGTGAGACTATCTAAACATGTCAAATATCTCAACATGTACTAATAAAAACACATTTTTACAAACTGTTTCTATTTCCAGGTTAAATGAACTATGTCTCTACTTACTGTCAGAAACTGTCAGTGTGACTGAATCACTCCACTCTGTTGTTTCATGCTGTGAACTTTTCATTCTGCCCTTACAGCGATAGTTTCCACTGTTGGATGATGAAGCAGATCTAATCCTGTATTCATTTTGATTTGGAGCTTTTATCATGCTGTTTGTTTCCCACTCATAATCCCACTCAGTGTCTCCTCCATGGATCTCACATCTGACAGTGATCGTCTCTCCTCTGTATATCTCAGACCAGTTTGGATACAGAGTCACAACAGGCCTGATTGGGACTGTATTCAGGAAATGAACAAATGAATGACAAAAGGGGTCAATTTCCATCAGATACTTTTCATCAGGTAGTGATTTGGGGTTCATTAACTTTGAACTGACCAGTTTTCCCAATCCTGACTGACTGGCTGTCCTCTGTGTAGTAAACTGGGTTTCCTCTTCCTCCTCTGCACCTGTAGAGTCCTTCCTGTGAGACACTGATTTGTCCATTTGAGTGGAAAACTGCATCTTGTGTGGTCAGGGCTTCAGAGGATTTCTCATCTCTGTACCAGTAGTATTTCCATCCAGATGATGATGATGGGCTCACAGAGCAGGTCAGGGTCACACTGCCCCCTACTGGAACAGCTGTGTTATCAGCTCTCAGTTTGGCCTTTGGTTTATCTGCAGTTCAGTTTAGAAAAAGAACAAAAGTCAATGACTGAATCAAACCAGTTGAAATAACTTGGTGGAAATATGGAAATAATAAATATCACATAACTTTAATGGTGAAGCTGCAACAAACTGTACAACTATCACACAAACACAACACTAATCTTTCATATTTAATTTGCTGCATTTCTAAGTTAAAAACACACATGAGGAACAATCAGTGGATTTAATGTTTCTTAGTGGATGTGGTGGAGCAGCTGAGACAGATCCAGCATTTGTTCTGCATTTCATCTTTCATGTATTAGAGCTGCACAGCAGAGAAGTTACTCTCATATGTTTTGTTCTCTTCACTGTGAATAAAAAGCTGCTGTTCAGGTTTTTGTTGTTGGAATAAAAACTAAACATTTTACTGACCAACATGAAAGACAGTTATAAAGCTGTAAGAAAGAAGAAGTGCTTTTTCCTTATTTAGATACTCTGGATGAAAGATCTTACATGATACAGTCAGTGTGATGATATCACTCCACTCTGTGAAGAAATAGTCCCTTCTGCCCCGGCAGCTGTATCCTCCACTGTCAGACTCAGTAGCTCTGATGATTCTGTATTCATTGGATGTTTCAGGTATGTTTGACTGGCCTCGTCTCCATTCATACGTCCACTGAGCTCCTTCACCTCCCTGAATCTCACATCTGACAGTGACTGTCTCACCGCTGTATATCTGAGTCCAGGATGGCTGCAGGGTCACAGTGGGCTTACTGGGAACTGTTCACAGACAAATATCCAGTTAGACACAAATAGAAACATGAAGATAAAAAAATAAGACGCAATAAATTCTTCTATTTGTCAGGAGGTGTCTCTCATCTCAGGTTTAATTAACTCACAGTTGAATGAAATTGTTAGCACAGGACACAAAATGACATCTCTCAGTTTGGCAGAAATAAAATTATTAATCTCACGAGTTTCTGTAACTGTGACGTCACTGCTGTCCTCTGTGTAGTAAACTGGATCTCCTCTCCCTCCTCTGCAGTGGTACAGACCTCCTTGTGAGACACTAATAACTCTGTTTGCTTCATTTCCTCTCATGAGCTGAGCTTTAAAAGAGACTGAATCACGTCTGAACCAGTCAAACTTCCAGCCAGCAGAGCCCTCCACAGAGCAGCTCAGTGTCACACTGCCCCCTGCTGGTATGACTGAACTGTGTGCTGTCAGTGTGGCTCTGGGTTTACTTGCTGTTGAAGATACAGGAAAACATACATCATGTTATCATTTAGTTCAGGGAAAATAACAATAACAAAATTAATTAATTAATAAGAAAATAAATATTCAAACTTCAAATACCAGTTCAGTTTTGAATGAACACCAAAGAGTAGTAGACAGATGTAAACATGAAAACATGAAATGTCAGCATGAATCATGGTCCAACTCACATGAAACTGTCAGTCTGAAGGCATCACACCATCCTGTTAAGAGATAGTCACTGCTACCCCAACATCTGTAGTATCCACTGTGGGACACTGAAACTCTGCTGATCCTGTATTCACTGGATGTTGGAGGGCTGTTTGTGTTGGGTGCTGTCCATTCATATTTCCACACCTTTCCTTCACCTCCCTGAATCTCACATCTGAGAGTGATTGTCTCACCAGTGAATATCTGAGACCAGCTGTGCTGCAGTTTCACAGCAGCCAAAACTGTTCAACAAACAAATAAACGAACACAAATATTTAAAATATAAAATCAAGATGGAATAATATGTATATATAAAATTGACAGTTATCAAGTATTACTTTCAATTATTTGTGCCTCACCTTGTTTCTGAATTGTAACTGCAGCACTGTCCTCTGTGGAGAAAACTGGATCTCCTCTCCCTCCTCTGCAGTAATAGATGCCTCCTTCTGAAATACTGATCGTGTGCTCTGATGTTCCAGCTCCTATTTTCTGAGCTCCAGAAAACTGTGAAACACGTCTGAACCAGTCAAACTTCCAGCCAGCAGAGCCCTCCACAGAGCAGCTCAGTGTCACACTGCCCCCTGCTGGTATGACTGAACTTTGTGCTGTCAGTGTGGCTCTGGGTTTACTTGCTGTTGAAGTTACAGGGAAAAGTTCATCAGATTGTTTCACGAATGACTTTGACTCAACATGTACTAATAAAAACACATTTTTACAAACTGTTTCTATTTCCAGGTTAAATGAACTATGTCTCTACTTACTGTCAGAAACTGTCAGTGTGACTGAATCACTCCACTCTGTTGTTTCATGCTGTGAACTTTTCATTCTGCCCTTACAGCGATAGTTTCCACTGTTGGATGATGAAGCAGATCTAATCCTGTATTCATTTTGATTTGGAGCTTTTATCCTGCTGTTTGTTTCCCACTCATAATCCCACTCAGTGTCTCCTCCATGGATCTCACATCTGACAGTGATCATCTCTCCTCTGTATATCTCAGACCAGTTTGGATACAGAGTCACGACAGGCCTGATTGGGACTGTATTCAGGAAATGAACAAGTGAATGACAAAAGGGGTCAATTTCCATCAGATACTTTTCATCAGGTAGTGATTTGGGGTTCATTAACTTTGAACTCACCAATTTTGTCAATCCTGACTGACTGGCTGTCCTCTGTGTAGTAAACTGGATCTCCTCTTCCTCCTCTGCACCTGTAGAGTCCTTCCTGTGAGACACTGATTTGTCCATTTGAGTGGAAAACTGCATCTTGTGTGGTCAGGGCTTCAGAGGATTTCTCATCTCTGTACCAGTAGTATTTCCATCCAGATGATGATGATGGGTTCACAGAGCAGGTCAGGGTCACACTGCCCCCTACTGGAACAGCTGTGTTATCAGCTCTCAGTTTGGCCTTTGGTTTATCTGCAGTTCAGTTTAGAAAAAGAACAAAAGTCAATGACTGAATCAAACCAGTTTAAATAACTTGGTGGAAATATGGAAATAATAAATATCACATAACTTTAATGGTGAAGCTGAAACAAACTGTACAACTATCACACAAACACAACACTAATCTTTCATATTTAATTTGCTGCATTTCTAAGTTAAAAACACACATGAGGAACAATCAGTGGATTTAATGTTTCTTAGTGGATGTGGTGGAGCAGCTGAGACAGATTCAGCATTTGTTCTGCATTTCATATTTCATGTATTAGAGCTGCACAGCAGAGAAGTTACTCTCATATGTTTTGTTCTCTTCACTGTGAATAAAAAGCTGCTGTTCAGGTTTTTGTTGTTGGAATAAAAACTAAACATTTTACTGACCAACATGAAAGACAGTTATAAAGCTGTAAGAAAGAAGAAGTGCTTTTTCCTTATTTAGATACTCTGGATGAAAGATCTTACATGATACAGTCAGTGTGATGATATCACTCCACTCTGAGAAGAAATAGTCCCTTCTGCCCCGGCAGCTGTATCCTCCACTGTCAGACTCAGTAGCTCTGATGATTCTGTATTCATTGGATGTTGGAGGTGTGTTTAACTTGGCTGCTCTCCATTCATACGTCCACTGAGCTCCTTCACCTCCCTGAATCTCACATCTGACAGTGACTGTCTCACCGCTGTATATCTGAGTCCAGGATGGCTGCAGGGTCACAGTGGGCTTACTGGGAACTGTTCACAGAAAAATATCCAGTTAGACACAAATAGAAACATGAAGTCATTTTGAAGCCTGATTTTCTTTTTGCTGTTGTTCAGAGGAGAAAGATTTACTGCATCCTGGTGACACTTTGACTGTAAATGAAGCTGGATTTAAAAGTCAGTGTTTACATTTATTTACCGTGTGGTACACGTGTGTGGTGGCCCACTGGTGTATCTGACTCACACAGCCTGTTCTCCACACACTCCACATTTATAAAGTGATCTACAAATCCTAACATTACAGCTAACAGCTGCATTTTCCCTTTGAAGAACCACTTACAGCTACAGAGACAGGGAGTGAAGGTGGACAGTATATCCTTGTTTTTATGGCAACAAATTTACCTTGAAAGTGGTACAACTGTGTATAATATGATTCACAAGCAGAAAGTAAGATTTACAGATGTGTGCAGTGATTTGTGTGCAACTTTTCAGGTCTCCAGTTCACACAAACTATTGTACAAATGTGTCGACACAAACCTGAGTAACTGCTGATCATTGAGGCACAAATTTTAACGTCTGGATTGTTTTTCAGATTTCTTTCTTTAAAATTCATCGTCCATAATTCAGGATGATAATAAATATACTTAATACAATACAAGATGTCTTAATAAGAAGAAGAGCTTTTTTACCTTTTAAGAACTTTTTAACAAAAACTTTAAAGAGGAGAAAAACAGCACAGGCCTGTGCAGGCCTACTTTAAATAAAGCATCATTCTGCAGGTCAGTTTGAGTTCAGAATAAGTAAATAAAATGTAGCTGTGGTCCAATAATTGTAAAATAAGAAGAATAATCATGAAAACTATTTGTATATAATTATGTCTTCAGTCCATTTCAATGAGCGATCATCTTCTGTTGTTTTCATGCAGCCACGGGCAGCCCTGAGTATAAAATACATCAGCTCAGGGTCGAAAACATAAAGATATTTATTGCACAATAACAGCATATCTGGTGATAATACACAGCTCACAACACCTTAAATACATGTGGACGAATCACCTGACACGCACAGATCACGTCTCGTGCCCACGTGGGGTTTTGAGTCTAATTTAACTGCCAGCTTCACACAGATCCACAAATGTGAGCTGCTTTCAAGTCACAAATCATTGCTTGTTGATCATATCGTGTGTGTTTGTAACACTTTCAACACAAATTTGTCTCCTTATGGAAAGCAGACTTTGTCATGTTGACATGAGTGTCAGAACGGCAGGTTTATCTCCAGATCCACGGCTCTGACCCACGGAGACCTCTGGCTGATACTCAGTGTTCTGAGTTTGCCTCGTAGCTGCTAACTAGCTTTCTGCTCTGGGTCAACTTATGGCAAAGTGCAGAGATGGAGAGAGGCGTGGGAAGGTTACAGCAGCACACTTTCTTCCTCTGGAGGCGGTGAACACAGTGAACAGCTGGATAATAACATGTGGCTCACAGCTGGGCCTGTCAGACTCTCTCTGGCTGCAGTAGCTGCTGCTATAAACACACTTTTCTTTTTCTCACTCTGTAAACTTCCTCCTGCAGATGTTGGGGATGTTGTGTGGGACTTTTATTTTTCATTTTTTCACCCAAAGCTTGCGGGAGCCACAGCTGAGGGGCGGAAGAGCCGCGGGTTACCGACCCTGATCTGACCTGATGTTAGCTGAGCTGTTGATGACCTCGGATGACAAGATGTTCAGGATTAACCTTTATTTTTGTTTGTTTGTTTGTTTGTTTTTATGGCTCTATGGCTTAATACACAGTCTTTCATGTCCACTTAAAGTCAGTTTAGGATAAAGAAGCATTTAAAGAGAGAGGCCAAAAATATTTAATAAAATACAATTTAAAGACTAACAGCAGCTAATGAGCTATAAATATGCAGGTTTTTCTAGTTTTTTTGGAGTTGATACCACAATGTTTATTTCTACATTTGTATGAAACACATGAGAAACTTAATAGAAAGTTTAAAACTCACAAGTCTCCACAACTGTGACGTCACTGCTGTCCTCTGTGTAGTAAACTGGATCTCCTCTCCCTCCTCTGCAGTGGTACAGACCTCCTTGTGAGACACTAATAACTCTGTTTGCTTCATTTCCTCTCATGAGCTGAGCTTTAGAAGAGACTGAATCACGTCTGAACCAGTCAAACTTCCAGCCAGCAGAGCCCTCCACAGAGCAGCTCAGTGTCACACTGCCCCCTGCTGGTATGACTGAACTTTGTGCTGTCAGTGTGGCTCTGGGTTTACTTGCTGTTGAAGAAACAGGAAAACATACATATTATCATTTACTTCGGGGAAAATAACAATAACAAAATGAATTAATTAATAAGAAAATAAATATTCAAACTTCAAATACCAGTTCAGTTTCGAATGAACATCAATGAGTAGTAGACAGATGTAAACATGAAAACATTAAATGTCAGCATGAATCATGGTCCAACTCACATGAAACTGTCAGTCTGAATGCATCACTCCATCCTGTGAAGAGATAGTCACTGCTACCCCGACATCTGTAGTCTCCACTGTGGGACACTGAAACTCTGCTGATCCTGTATTCACTGGATGTTGGAGGGCTGTTTGTGTTGGGTGCTGTCCATTCATATTTCCACACCTTTCCTTCACCTCCCTGAATCTCACATCTGAGAGTGATTGTCTCACCAGTGAATATCTGAGACCAGCTGTGCTGCAGTTTCACAGCAGCCAAGACTGTTCAACAAATATTGTTAAAAAAAAGAAACAACAACAACAAAACAGGGAACAAAAAAAAAAGATAATGCAAAAAGTTGTTTCCAGTAGCAGGTTTTATCATAATTATGTGAATAAATGCTGATTTGTCTTTAAAAATGCCTCAAATACAACAACAAAAACAATAATAATAATAACAGAAAAAATGTTTTAGTTCAAGTGAATTGTTTAAACTCACCAGTTTTCTGAACTGTGACTGAGTCACTTTCTGTAATGATGATAATTTTCCCTTCAGCCCTGCAGGTGTACGTGCCTCCTTCAGACACTGAGATCGTTCTGCCTGATTCATCAGTTATTATGGACTTTTCTTCAGATGACGTTTGTCTGAACCACTCATATTTTAAGTCAGCAGAGTCCTTCACATCACAGGTCAGTGTCACACTGCCCCCTGCTGGTAGAGTTGTACTGTCTGCTGTTAGTGTGGCCTTGTCATGTACTGTAAGTCGGACATACGACAAACCAAGAAAATTAACGTCAATGCATGTTTGATGAGAATGAAGAAAAAAGTGGAAATTTCTTTAATGGCTTTTTCAGCCATATATTTTTCCAACCAACATTCATCAGTCCAGTAAGTAACAATAGGCGATAAATACACACAGGTGACTTTTTGATGGGCTGAGCAATTAATCATGCATGGACTGATTTGTGCATTTAGAACACAGAAGAAGCCTAAACATGGAGGAACTACAGGGAGTGCAGAATTATTAGGCAAATGAGTATTTTGTCCACATCATCCTCTTCATGCGTGTTGTCTTACTCCAAGCTGTATAGGCTCGAAAGCCTACTACCAATTAAGCATATTAGGTGATGTGCATCTCTGTAATGAGAAGGGGTGTGGTCTAATGACATCAACACCCTATATCAGGTGTGCATAATTATTAGGCAACGTCCTTTCCTTTGGCAAAATGGGTCAAAAGAAGGACTTGACAGGCTCAGAAAAGTTAAAAATAGTGAGATATCTTGCAGAGGGATGCAGCAGTCTCAAAATTGCAAAGCTTCTGAAGCGTGATCATCGAACAATCAAGCGTTTCATTCAAAATAGTCAACAGGGTCGCAAGAAGCGTGTGGAAAAACCAAGGCGCAAAATAACTGCCCATGAACTGAGAAAAGTCAAGCGTGCAGCTGCCAAGATGCCACTTGCCACCAGTTTGGCCATATTTCAGAGCTGCAACAACACTGGAGTGCCCAAAAGCACAAGGTGTGCAATACTCAGAGACATGGCCAAGGTAAGAAAGGCTGAAAGACGACCACCACTGAACAAGACACACAAGCTGAAACGTCAAGACTGGGCCAAGAAACATCTCAAGACTGGTTTTTCTAAGGTTTTATGGACTGATGAAATGAGAGTGAGTCTTGATGGGCCAGATGGATGGGCCCGTGGCTGGATTGGTAAAGGGCAGAGAGCTCCAGTCCGACTCAGACGCCAGCAAGGTGGAGGTGGAGTACTGGTTTGGGCTGGTATCATCAAAGATGAGCTTGTGGGGCCTTTTCGGGTTGAGGATGGAGTCAAGCTCAACTCCCAGTCCTACTGCCAGTTCCTGGAAGACACCTTCTTCAAGCAGTGGTACAGGAAGAAGTCTGCATCCTTCAAGAAAAACATGATTTTCATGCGGGACAATGCTCCATCACACGCGTCCAAGTACTCCACAGCGTGGCTGGCAAGAAAGGGTATAAAAGAAGAAAAACTAATGACATGGCCACCTTGTTCACCTGATCTGAACCCCATTGAGAACCTGTGGTCCATCATCAAATGTGAGATTTACAAGGAGGGAAAACAGTACACCTCTCTGAACAGTGTCTGGGAGGCTGTGGTTGCTGCTGCACGCAATGTTGATGGTGAACAGATCAAAACACTGACAGAATCCATGGATGGCAGGCTTTTGAGTGTCCTTGCAGAGAAAGGTGGCTATATTGGTCGCTGATTTGTTTTTGTTTTGTTTTTGAATGTCAGAAATGTATATTTGTGAATGTGGAGATGTTATATTGGTTTCACTGGTAAAAATAAATAATTGAAATGGGTATATATTTGTTTTTTGTTAAGTTGCCTAATAATTATGCACAGTAATAGTCACCTGCACACACAGATATCCCCCTAAAATAGCTAAAACTAAAAACAAACTAAAAACTACTTCCAAAAACATTCAGCTTTGATATTAATGAGTTTTTTGGGTTCATTGAGAACATGGTTGTTGTTCAATAATAAAATTATTCCTCAAAAAAACAACTTGCCTAATAATTCTGCACTCCCTGTAGTTGCCAAAAAAATACAAAGTGGCTGCTGCATTTGGGCACACTGACGAGAGTGCATTTGCTTGCAGCTGGAAGAAGATGCTGTTAAAACAGCCCTGTTATTTTTTTCTCCTGTTGACTGCTTCTCTTAGCTTTAACCAACATTATTAGCAAACTTACTCATGGGCAGATAAATAAATCGCTCTTGTAAAAACGACCAGTGTCAGCCTCAGCCTGTCGTCGATGGTCGATAAATACTCGCCCAACCTTAGTTTACATGAATGATCTTTTTTATTGCGTGCTCATTTATCTGCCGTTTCATAACAACTCTGTTAAACTCTCAAAATACAAAGTCTCAGTGTTGTAAAATATGTCAACAAATGTATTTTCCAACAGTCAAAACCAAACTGAAAAACAAAACAATTTCTTTCATAAAAATATGAACCTGAATGATCTTTTTTCTTTGCTCCACCTGCTCACTGTGAAATGTGGTTTGATAGCTTTAATAAAACAAAGGGTAAAGGGTCTTGCAACTTTCAGGTTACTGATTTTACAAAGATTTTAATAAACAACAACAAACAATTGGCCAAAAACACCAAATATAAAATAGTAAGCTGCCTGGAAACAGCTGGATCATTGTTAGAGGTTTTAGAGGGTTTTAACTGTTGGTGGGAAGATAATTGTTTCCTGATGTCCTGTTTAAACAGACGTATAAATGAAAACAGGAAACTTCAGTTTGAATTGTAGATAAACTCACATGGGCTGCAGTTTCACAGCAGCCAAGACTGTTCAACAAATATTGTTAAAAAAAAGAAACAACAACAACAAAACAGGGAACAAAAAAAAAGATAATGCAAAAAGTTGTTTCCAGTAGCAGGTTTTATCATAATTATGTGAATAAATGCTGATTTGTCTTTAAAAATGCCTCAAATACAACAACAAAAACAATAATAATAATAACAGAAAAAATGTTTTAGTTCAAGTGAAATGTTTAAACTCACCAGTTTTCTGAACTGTGACTGAGTCACTTTCTGTAATGATGATAATTTTCCCTTCAGCCCAGCAGGTGTACGTGCCTCCTTCAGACACAGAGATCGTTCTGCCCGATTCACCAGTTATTATGGACTTTTCTTCAGATGACGTTTGTCTGAACCACTCATATTTTAAGTCAGCAGAGTCCTTCACATCACAGGTCAGTGTCACACTGCCCCCTGCTGGTATGGTTGTGCTGTCTGCTGTTAGTGTGGCCTTGCCATGTACTGTAAGTTAGAAATAAAAAAAATAAAAAAAAATCCCCCCAAAACAAGAGAACTATTGTCACTGCAGGTTTAGTGAGAATTTTAAAAAGGCCATTATGTTTTACTAGATTTGTAGTTCTGCATCTGTTCATCACCACAGTAAATCAAATAATTAATGTGACTGAAGTGCAGACTTTAAGCTTTTACTTAATGAGTTTTACAAAAAATAAACAAATCATGAATTGTTTTAGAATAACAGCCATTTCTAACCACAGTTAGTTCAGTGGGAGCAGAACTAAACTCAAAACAGCTTTACTGATGAAACTTCACATGAAAACCGAAAACCTGGAGAGGGCTGAGTGCAAAAAACTCGGATACTAACCAAGAAATACAGAAAAAACAGGGAAAATAACTATGAGACAAATCACGACAAAGGCTGAAGTACACACATGTAGAGTAGTGGCAAATTTCTCTACCAAGCTTTGAAAACATAATTTTTCCACTTCTTAATGTGAGATGTTCAGATTTATTTCTGACTCGTACATACAAACAAACAATGTCACGGTCAAAAAACGATTTGCTGCTTCAGTGCACATTTCCATTGCCGTCCTGGCTCATTCTAACCTGCTACCACACATGTGATCTAATGTTTTCTTACCCAACACATTAAACTAAACTAAACAAATATTTCTCTTTAGATTGGCTCTAACATGTAGTAATCAGGGAACTAAATCGGGGAGACAAGACAGAGGGAAGAAACACCCGAAAACAAGACACGGGACAAGGGACTGTCAAAATAAAACAGGAAGCATAAACACTGAAACAGAGACTAAGACACAATCTTGACCCAGACAAAAGGTAAAAAAACAGGAAGACAAGTCTGACTAAGCACAGGAGATCTAAGAGAAACACAGACTAGACTCAGGGAACACAGCAGGATGGGAAACAAGCTTGAAGAATAACTGAAAAGATAACTATACACACAGAATATGAATGAAAACATAATCTAAGAAAAAGTTTAATATTAGAAAAACTAAAAACTGAAAAACCACAACAAACCAAGTGAAACAGAGAATATCAAACAGATGCTGAGAGTCCAAAACTGAAATGCTTGGTCCAAAATCCAGGATCATGACAGATACAGATCGATACTGTTCAGATTTTATAAACAGGAAGAAAAGAAAAAAAAAATCTTACCTTCAGCATTTCCATAGAAGAGTGTGCTGAGCCCTAAAATCAAGATTGAAACATCATCCAACTCTTTGAAAAATGTGCATTTTCAGTTGATGTTCATCCTCAAATCAGTTTCTGAGTTCATAAACTATAAACTTTAAATGTAAAACAGCAGTGTATCCCACACAATGTTAAAATGAGCCAAGTCAGCACCAATCACATTCTTAGACAAACCTTTTCACCTCCTCGTGATATTTAAATAGTTTCTTTAATCAGTAACATGCAAACAGAGAAAGTCAGTGATGTACTTACAGAATAACTCCAGCACGCAGAGCAAAGAGCGCCTCATCCTCACATCCAGCTCTGCTGCTTTAACTGTTTTACTTTGTACTAAAAATTAAGCAGAAGAAAGATATGTTGTTATTTATATAGATACGAGTGTAACTTCTTCTTCTGACTCTTTCTGCTTGCTTCCTTTTCACACTGAGCTCAAACAGCAGTTGTAGCTTCGACTGCAGCAGTTCCTGTATATTCAGAACAGATCAGCTTGCTTCTTGTGTGGTTCCATTTTTGTTTTCTATTCAAACCTGTTCTGTTACTAAACCCAAAGTTGTTCTGACTTGAAGGAACTGAACCTCAACCCTTCTGATTATAAGAAGATTCTAGCTGCTCTGCCTCCTCAGCTACAGCCATCCTAATGGCTCCAGCACTGTTACATTAATTAAAGTTTATTTATTTTTAAAGTTGATGTTTAACTTTGGTTCTAAGTCCTGTAGCAGCAGTAACTTGAGTGAATGATGCATACTGAGCAATTATACAAAGCACAGCAACAAGCATGCATTGCTTTATTGTGTTAAACAGTTTTATTTGACTGAACTTCCTCTTCCCCGTTTACACATAAAGAGGTGTAATAGCTGCCACATACTCACTAGAGCAGTGAGCAGACAGTAAATTCACTTTGACCATGTCCACACTAGCCTGGATAAATTTGAAAACGGTGTTTTCGTCTGAAAACGCTCCACGTCCACACTATTGTTTTCATGCGTTTTCACTGAGTTGTTCATCTATATTGAAACGGCCAAAAACACTTACGTTCCAGTACTGCGCATGCGTGAAAAGCAAGAAATTTCTGTCTCCCACTTATTTACTTTCCAGCTCTTTGAAACGTCGCGGCAAACTGAGGCCCAGCACAGAGGAAAAGCACAGAGTTTTTTAAATGGACTAACAATGAGGTGGAGTTGTTGCTGCGAGTAACACAAAAGTACAAAGTTGCAAGAGCGAGTGAGAATTAAAGAATTTGAACAAAAGCTATCACACTGCGACGCAAAAACGACTTTTTTAAATGTATCCTCTTTGGAGAGCGTTTTCAAAAAGCTCAGCTGTCCTTGACTGAAAACGCCGTCAAGGATTCTCTCCTGGATGGGGATGGAACACAAAAACAACTTTTTCTCTCACTTTTGGCCTTCCGTCCACACTGAGACGGCCTTTTCGGTCACGGAAAATTGAAAACGCTCTCTAAAGTGGATCAATTTGAAAAACGCCGTTTTCGCGGCACAGTGTGGTCGGCGTAAACTGAGACTTTTTAAAACGATGACGCGTTTTAGTCATGTGATGCAGTCATGTGACCAATTAAACTAAGCAAGCGGAGGGCATTTTGTTTGCTCTCAGTTTTGACAGCCCTATTAAAGATTAATATCTGTTTGTACATGCTCCAGATAGCTTTTCTTCAAATTCTTTAATTCTCACTTGCTTTTGCAATTTTGTACTTTTGTGTTATTTGCAGCAACAACTCCACCTCATTGTTAGTCCATTTTGACGCGACCTTTCAAAGAGCCGGAAAGTAAATAAATAGCAGACAGAAATAACAACAGGTCGAAGTGTAGACATAGCCTCTGATACCAAAAGTAGTCACTTGTCTGCTTTTACACACATATAAACATGAGTGATATCCCATTCTTAAACCATAGGGTTTAATATGATGTCGGCCTCAGATCGTCGTCTGCACTTCAAGGTCAGATGAACGATGCCAATGAGGATGCCAATCTTCACATTTTGGACAGACAAGACAGATCGTTTGAAACAGGACATCTATGTCACCGTGAACGACCATCTTTGAACAGAGAGGATGGCTTATGACACCAACCATCTGCCACCTACAATCTAGTTTTGAGATCCCTTCCCATATGCCCAGGCACATCTTGCATTAGGTGACGATAGCTCACATGAAATTGTGAGGCAAGGTCACAACAATTTTATGGTTTACCCAAAACCTCTGGCGATAGTGATCCACGCCTTTTTTCATACCTTGAGTCACATGATTAATAGTGGGCCAACAGCCCTGTTAAGCAACGACCTGCATTAGGGTGTAAATACCCGGGACTCCACCATTTGGTTTTAGAATTTAAGAAGCTGGAACAGCTGAATTCAGTGATCTGGATGTGAGTGAATACTTTTGGCCATATATAACATCACACTGTGAAACTTAAAAAAAATAATCTGAATGCACATCTTGTACAAACTAAAATATACTTGGTAACTAAATACATGTGTCCATCCATTCGCTTCCACTTATCCTTTTCGGGGTCGCTGGGGGTGCTGGAGCCTATCCCAGGTGGGGAACACCCTGAACAGGTCACCAGTCTGTTGCAGGGGTAACACACAGGGACAGACAACCAGTCGCACATTCACAATCTAAATGGGCAATTTAGATTTTTCAATCAACCACAGAACGCATGTCTTTAGACTGTGGGAGGGAGCCGGAGAACCTGGGGAGAGCCCACGCAAACATGGGGAAAACATGCAAACTCCACACAGAAAGACCCCGGCCTGATGGTGGAATTGAAGTCAGGATCTTCTTACTGTGAGGCAACAGTGCTAACCACCGTGCTGCCATATGCCCACATATATGACATACATAGACATACATAACATATTACATATTTAGCAAGATGCTTTTAACATAACTGAGAGAGGAAAGAGGAAGTGGATAATCAATAAAAATTCATTCCTACAAGAGATGACAACCAGCAAAGACAAAAAACTGAGTTTTTAAAACTTTGCATCTTGCTCTCTCTGCTGCCAGCTGTCAGAGATAAAACATGTTTTCTGGAAGGCAACACACATATTTAGCTTAAATTGTTCTTCCTCATTTTAATTCTGCAGCAGAAGAAAAAGATAGTTAAGTCATCATTGTGTTACTGAAGCGAGCTCGGCAGCTCAGTGCTGACTCACAGTGACAGATATAACACCTCTGTGAAAGCCAGCAGGCAAACATTATTTTACCATCACATTGTATCGAAACAAACAGAGAATCTCTCTCAGCTCTGCCACACATGCTTCACACCACTGATGCTGACAAACATGTTATTTTCATACATGTTTTACAAATAAACTACTGTATTCTGAGTTACCACCTTGTCGGCTCCAGTAATTCCCAAAGTGTGGGCCAGGGCCCCTCGTGGGCCATGAAGGTAACACAGGTGGGCTGAAATTCAGTTTGAAAATACAAGTATCACAAGTTTGGTGAAACAGAGCTGATTCCACTTTGAAATATTGTGCTTCTAGGACCAGAAGAGAAAACAGAATGAAACAGGAAAGTTTTATCATCTAAAGCTTAAAATGAGACAAACTTCACACTGGTCCAGCCTTCTAAAGTTCAGTCAGAGCAAATATTCATGAAACATTTTTTTAATGAACTTCATGATGACAGAACCCAACCAAGGCCAGGAACCACATAAGTACCAATGGGTACTGATCAGTGGCAGAGTTCCCAAAAGGATGTCAACAGGTGGAACTCACAGAGCAGCAGATGATTGAATCTCTGCAGTCTCTGCCATCAGCACAGGTGGAACAGGAAAGGTTTTTTTTTTACACATTTCCTGTTTCAAAAAACCATCACTATTTCCACACTGTGGAAATGGGCACATGGACAGCAGAACTGTCATGGTCCCTGTGCCTCACCAGCTGATACGTATTAGGCAACATGTGTTTTTGTTGTTTTGGTCTTTCTCTCGCTCTCTCTCTCCTACCAGAGGGGGTGCACATTACAGGCTCCCGCCCTTGGTCCACGCACCTGCCATTTCCACACCTGCTGCCTATCTTCGTAATCCCGAGTCCTACTTAAATAGGCAGCACTGTGCTACTCGTCGCTGGATCGTTGAGCTATCAGCGTCAGTTGCTCAGTAGGCTGAAAATCTGAATCAGTGAGTTGTTTCTGTCAGTTCATCTCTTACTGAAGATTTTTTGTGCAGCTCTTTCCCGGACCTCTCCCTTCCCTGGTCTGAGCCTGAGTCCGTTAACTAATCGTGACAACAACGTTTAAATCCCTGGAATACGAGACAGCTTTTTAGTCTGGTTGACACATGTGACGTGTTGTAATGTTACCAGATACATCTTTCTTCAGTCAAGGCCAGAGGAAATAGTTCTGAATATAACTGTAAGCCTTATGAACACCCAAATGCTCTGATTGTGGGATGTCTTCAAAACTTTGTGATGAAATCTACTTGGCACAACCACGGTAAGCTGTATCAGAAAGAAAATAAAGCAAAACAAAAATAAATAAATAAATATTGTTTTTTTTAAGTACTTAGATGAGGAAGCCAGTTTTTTGTTGCTAGTTCACTGTGAGAAATGTCTAGAAGCAAGTCAGGTGTAGATACAGCCCTATTCTCTGGTCCACCTCACTCGACTTGAGCTTTAAGTGCCTCCCTTGTGTAATGACACATGGTGGGTTGACTTCAAGAATACATGAAGCTGATGCATCATTACCCCAGAGCTAAACAGGTAACAGCTGACAGCAAAAATCAGCACCAGACCAGTTTTTGCTTTTTGCCACATGTCCATAATGTGAGAATCATCTCACCTTCTGCATCAGCTGAACCTGTGTGATGTTTTGTTATTAGACTAATGTGCTAATCACAGTTTGACCATAATGAACACCAACGTTGAACCTCAGGAGCGCATGTCACCAGGACACCCTAGATCGAAGGATGATCACTTTTGTAATCATATAATCAGATCTGCAGCCCCATGTTCTGGACTCTCAGATGAAGCAAGAAGCTGAGATGATCGCCACCTGGTTGTCAGTTGGATCAGGATTCTGAAGGAGGCTGGGGATCTGACTGCATCGTGTTCTTCTTCTCTATTACTGAGGCAGCTGCACAGAGCTGCTGCTGCAAGGTTGTTGGTGCCTGTCGTGGTGGTATTCCAGATGGTAGACTTGAGAGGTAAAGACAGCCATCAAGTTGAAGACGTCAAACTCTCAGGCTTTATTAGCTTGTGGCACCTTGGAGGAGGCTAACAGGTACAGGCAGGCCAAGCATACTGCAACCCTGGCTGCAGCTGAAACTAAAACTCAGTTGTGGTAGGAGAGTAAAAAGTTTATAGTACACCTGGAGCACTGTTGATGTCAACCAAGGATATTGTAAGCAGTAGAAGGAATACTTCAAAGATCTGATTGAAAAGCCTTCCATAGAGGATTCAGAGTCTGGGGATGAGTGGGCTCCATTAATAGGAGTGATGGTGGTGATGTAGTGAACTTATTAACAGTTATTAACATTCACAGGGTAGACGTGATACTTTGAGATGAACCTAAAAATACCAAAAACCTGGAGCAAAAGTTTTGAAACGCCTGTTTTGTGGTGACAGTTGAAGGCAGCTGTATGAAGGCAGTGTGAGAAATTTATTTTCATGGTTTCACAGCACGTCATTTTTTCCCTTTAGTTTAGTATGTGTCATCACTGCAGTGACACCATTTTTAATCTGCTGTCACACACTGTCATCCATACTTAAATGTACCAGAGAAAATTATTACTGTTATTCGGGTACAGGGAGCAAATATAAACATGTGTCATGCACACAGAGAACAAAGTGAAATTCCCACTGTGACCTTTGTGTGAATTCCCTGTTAATTCTCTGCTATGAGCTGATAACATAAAACAGCATATCTGTAACACAGAAGACTTCAGGCTGAAACCACAGGCTGCATTTCCTCTTTTCTAGGTGGTCACAAACCACGAGGCCTTTCAGTGGATAAAAAAAAGCCTCTGAGAGGATAGAAAGTAACCACCAACAGTCATTTACACACATGTAGGTGTAAAAAGAGATACAGAAGACTAGAGCAGCTTAAAGGGGTGGCAGTAAAGGCATACAGAGCAGTAGTTAATAAAATTCTATTTATTTACAGTTAATTCCTGTATTTTAAAGCCAACTAAAAGATGAACTCTTCCTAAATAAAACAATAAAAACAAGCCATGCAATGAAAAATAAAATCACACAGAGCAAACTAGCAATGAAAGAGAATACTATGCATGAAGTGACAACAGCCGTAAAATAAATCAGAATAATATGGTAAAGATATACTCTGTCGTCTATCAGTTGTATATCACCTGTTACTGGGTCTGGCTCCTCCTCCAGGTCTGACACTGGTTCCAAAGAAACAGCTCCACGGCCTCCTGCCGCGACTTCCTTTATGTCCTCTTTGCTCTAAGTTTAAGTTTACCTCATTGCGTTCAGAGGATGAGGTTAGGAAGTAACAAAACTACTTTTCAAAATAAAAGCATACAAACAAAATACATATGTTGCAAAAGTGTACTAACTAACACAGAGTGTGATACTAAAATCATTTCCACCAAGTGACAAAAGCACTGAAGGCTGCTCAGAAGAAATAATTCATCCTCTTTCACTTTTAAGGCTCATCACACTTTGTTTTTTATAGACACAGAAAACTGTGTGTATTGTATTTATTTATTGCAACATGACATGGCAAATAATAGACTCTGAAGTCAAAGTCTTCAACTTTTATCTTCTAATATTTAACATCCAGCCAAGCCGATGAAGTCATAATAAAATGACTCCCTCTGTTGGCAACCAACTCCAAACACAACCCAGTGATTATATTTTGTACTAAAGTACTACACAAAACGTCCTTAAACGATGACTTAATGTATTTTTGATAATGAATACTTGCAATAAATAACTTAAAATATTGTAGTAACACATCAGGTAGCAAACAAACTGAACACAGAAGCACTAAATGAGCAAATCACAAATCAACAATCAGGAAAACAGCTGCTTATGAAATTCCCACGGTGCTCTTTGAATTCCTTGTTTCCTCTGCTGTGTGAAGTTTGCTGAAAACATCAAATCTGCTGAACAGAAGATTTGTGGCTCAACCCACAGGCACAGCCAGAAATCATGAGATGTTTCAGTTTCCTCTGATAAAAAGACAAACAGCAGAATAAACAGTTTGTTACACACGTGTAAGGACGACAGACCGCTCAGAAGAACAAAGAGGTTGTTCTCTATCGTCATGTTTCCAGTTTTAAAATACACCCATCAAAAAATATACACAATTCTTGTTTTATGACTTCAGACTAAGGCTGCCACAAATGCTTATTTTGATAGTTGACTAATCAGATCATGCATCCATTGGATCGTAAAACGTGCAGCTTATTGCACCAGCAGCATCTGCTCTTATATAACTATCATTAGCTTACAGCATTACGTGTTTAAGATATGTGCTAACTAAAAATAAAGACTAGATGATAGTTTATTAAACTTTAATGAAATTTGCAGATTGTCTCAGTAAAGTTTAATAATAAACTCAGCCGTCTGCTCCTTGCTATCTAAAATATAACAGGACACTGGAGTAAATTCTACCATCTCACTCTTTTTAATCAGTTTTGTGTGACATTTACTGTATTCAGCTGTGTAAAAACTATAACTTTAATCTCAGCCAAACTGATTTACTCAGGAACAAATAAAACACTGAGAAAAGCCAAAAAAAAATATTTTTTTAAGTCATCTAAGTGACTTAGATCATGTTTAACCTGAGTAGCCAAAGACCGCAGGGATCTGAAAATGATGTGCCGGGGAGTTCAGTGTTCTCGCCGGCTCTTGTGAGCCTTGAAACCCCGGCTAGCTATCGAGCTGGTGGGTAACAAAAAGGAGCACTTTTGCCAATATGTGATGTCTTGATAAACAGAGCAGATATTTGAAGTGCACACAGCTACATTCTCAGCTGAAAATATCTTAAAAGTTTATTTTGTAACCCAGAAAGAGTAATAAGAGTAATATTAAAACTAAGTAGCTGCCGCCATTCTTGGAAACTGGAATTGGCTGGGCCGCGCTATGAATTTTGGGATAGGTTGGGCCACGAAGGATACACCCGACCCATCCTTCAAATCTGTTTTAAATGTTAAAAATATAGTTCAGTTTTAGAAGCTTTTATTCAAGTTGAGCAATTCAGATTCAATCTAACTATAAATGCATGAAAATGAATAAAAATATTTAAGATAAAGCAAAAACCCCCAAAACAAAACAAAAAAGAAAAGAAATCAAGAAATACATTCATTACATTCAAATTCACACAGTACTGATCAGATCATTTATTTAAATAATGTAGATTTTTAAACAAATACAGTAAAAGTATGTGTTGCTGCCCATAACAGTACTTTTTAATGTAACACTGCTGACTTAAAGTCGTGCTATCAGCTACTAAAGATCACATATTTCACACTTTGTTCTCACTGATGTTGAAACAGGAAACATTCAGTTAAGTTTTATATACAGAAAGCTTTAAGAATATAAAAACAGCTGACTATATAGAACACAGTATGCTTTATGCTATAAGAGAGTACTAACTCTATATGATATTATGATGTAATATTGTAACTGCACATAAAGCTGAGCATGTCTGATATTTGGGCAGCAGAGGAGCAAGAGTGGCTTCATAAAAAGCTTCTTCTTGGCTTTGCTGCTACAGCTCTCCTCACTGACCTGTAAGACAAGCACAAAGAGACAAAGTGATTTCCAACATGTAAAGATATTATGAGCTGAAGACATTTAATAATGTGAAGAATAAATCAGCCTGCATGGCAGCAGAATTACTGAGAGAGCTTCCTGATGTGACTTCAGAATAAACTGCTGCATCAGCTGCAGGACTTGATGTTCCTGTGAATGAAGAGAAGATCATTGAAAACAATAATATCATTAACCAGGAGGAAACTTGATGTCTCCACTAATGCAAAGATAAAATAGTAGATTTTTAAAAGCTGATGGATTGTGAATACATAAATATAAATATTAAAATAAACAGATTTACATTGTAAGAGCAGATAAACATGATGAACAATATTCAGTGGAGATGATGGCAGACTTTGCTCACCTTTGTTTTTCTTGGCTTTTTCTTTTTTGGGCTGTTTGACCTCAGCATACATCAGACTGTCCTCTAAAAGAGACGTCAGAGCTCAGGACACATTTGTTCAGCACAGATATGATACAAACATGTTGAATACATATGGACTTTAAACTTTTTACAACTACAGTGAAAGAAATCTAAGTAAAAATCATTTGTTGCCTGTGACACTTCAGCTTTGCATGTGTGTGTTTTGTGATTGAGGTCTGGGTCAGAATCTGTGGATGCTGTGATTCAGTAAAGCTGAAACACTGATTAGTAAGTGAATAACTAAACTCCATGTTGACCTATAATTACCTGCAATATAATGATGTGATGACACGTTCAAGTACAAACACTGAATGAGACTGTTGTGACTGTACCTGCAGCTCCCGTCTTCACCTCAGAGTAAACAGCACTCTGCTCTGGTTTATGATGCTTCCCTGTGAAGATGATCGAATCCACAAAAGAAAAACATTTAATATATTTTTAAACTTTTCAAAAACTTTCCAGGCTTTTCTTCTACATTGTATATGTTTTGTATACCCCCCATTATTTCCAAAGTTTTCCAGTTCAATATTAGAGTAAATGACATCTGGGGGTTTATCTGCACCTGAAATGTTCATATTTTAGTTACACAATTGTAAACCAATGACATGGTGCCAGTTTCCTTAAATTAAAAGACTGTTTCATCTCTAGCTGCTCTGTGCTTTTCACATGATGTACTGCACCAGTGTTTCAGTGGCTCACACATGAAAACCAACATGACACATTTTTCAAAGATAAATGAAAAAACAGAAAAACCTTTTACAGAGTTTCATTAGTTGTGTTTAAATCAACAACAGGACTATCAGATATTTTCAGAGCATGAACCCATCATGGTGTTACTGTTTGTGTTGTTCTGATATGAAACAATAACATTTGTGGATTCTTTCAGTCGAGTTAAAGATACAATCAGTTTATAAAATCCTGTTTGTTTCTGATCTTTTGTGCATGTAGTCAGTTGGTTATTTAGATGTTTGTGCAACTAGATTTTAATAAAAACTGAGCACAAACTGAATCTAAGACATGTGAAAGTTAATGGAGATCTGGAAAGACCAGCTGTGGGGAAGACAAGCGTCCTAGGGTCAGCTGCAGGGACAGTAGGGAGACCTCCACCCATTGCTCCACCACCACAAGATGTTCCATGATTAATGGAGCAAAACATCAATGAAGGGTGGCTCCCAGCTGATGACCCTTCAGCTACCATGATGTAACTGTTGGAGGTACACAGTGTTGGGGAGTAATGGAATACATGTACCGCCGTTACGTATTTAAAATACAAAATATGAGTAACTGTATTCCGTTACAGTTACCGTTTAAAAAGGTGGTATTCAGAATACAGTTACTTTGTTGAAATAAATGGATTACACTGCGGTACTTTCCTGTTTCATTTTGTCGCGGGTCAGGACTGATTGGGTTTTGTTTGACAGCTACGTTCTGTTGTTCCAGGCGGCAGCGTTACGGTTGCCATGGTTACAGGGCGACGCTCTCTCTCTCTCTCTCTGCGACTGTGTGTTTCCTGGGCGATCCCACAACTTAGACATTCACATTACTCACACCCTCATTACACATACATATAGGATCTTGGGGGTGGGCACAATACACGGAGTCCAAGTTACCATCAGGGTGTACACCTCACCCCAAGAATCATTGCCCACCTCTCAATTTTAAATACACGTAGACAGGGCTGGACTGGGACAAAAAATCGGCCCGGGCATTTTGACTAGAGACCGGCCCACCAAAAATGTGACGTCATTCAGAAACCGCAAAGGATTCTGGGAACTTGTGGCAAACAGGTACTAGCGCATGCAGGCTTTCAATTGAACTCAGTTACACAGCTATAAAAAGAAACACAAAAAATGGCAAGAAGCTGTTGTATTATTAACTGCAATAGCCGGTGTTGTGCCAAAAAGTGATTTCCGGTATTTGCCAAAAATTGATTGCTCGTATTTAAATTGCTATGAGTAACTTGTTGGGCTATAATATGTGAAACATATGTCAAATGCATCCCTCATGGATGACATAAAGTCATCTCTCCATCTCTCTCTGCTGCTCTTCTGTCTCCTGTCACGGACTTCTCCACTTTTGATGATAAATCAGCCTGGTGCAACATGTAAGGATTGGCACAATTTGTTAAGATTGTGAGGAGTTTGAGAAACTAACCTTAAGCATAAAATACAATTTACTATCAGTAACTTCATAGCACCCGCCCAGCAGTATATAAACGCCGTCATGCTAGCTAGTACGCAGTACCAGTTATTCTAAGCGACTGTAAAAAGTCAGCACAACGAAAACAAACTCCAACTAAACTTGGTTTATATCTGACACAGATAGACAGCAGGTCATAACCTCTTACCTAAAGTTCAGTTCACTTGCCACTATGACCGGCGGCCACCTCGGTCTCTCTTCCTCCTGCCTCCCCTTTCCCTTATCCACCTGCTGGCCTCCGCCACTTGCTGATGTTGCTAAATCTGTGGAAGCTCTGTCATAGCCACCGCCAAACAATTCAGTTATTTTTACACATTTGGCAGCGTCTGCCTGAAGGGCTTGTTTCTTTTTGGCCCTAATTTTTTCTGCACCTCCTTTCCTTTTTTGTTCTCCATTTTCTTTAGTTCGTCTATAAGATTGCTAAACAAGGGGGCGGGTGCATCCGACCTCCTCGGCTGTAATTGGTCCAGCCCAGAGTCGATCATGACCAATTGGCCAATCCAACACCTTTCATTATTTATACCCTTCCAAAAAAAAAATCGATCGGCCCATAAAAACAAAAAATCGCCAGCGGCCCACCGGGCATATGCCCGGTATGCCCGATGGCCAGTCCAGCTATGCACGTAGACATTGAGGGCTAGCAGGAGGAACTATGCGCTTACCTGCTGCTCCTTGGCAGGTAGCTCCATGCCCTCCTGGGTTTTAATTGCACCTTAGAACACACATGCATCAACACTACTATGAGCGGGTGGAGGGAGGTTTGGAGTCTTCTCTCACCCCCATTCTCTGCGGCCTGCTGGAGCGGGGGGGCTAGGAGGAGTTGGCCGTTCGGCTGCGGTCTGGGGTGTGGGGCCTCCCTGCTGCTGCGGAGTCGGGGCGGTCTGCCTCTCCCCACCGCAGGGAAAAGGGTAACACCACCTGGGTCTGGGTGCGGTTCCCCCCTCCAGGGGCAAGGGTACCTAGACCCGGTTTGTAGAGTATGCTTGGGGAGTGTGATCGTGTATACAGCGTCTCTTTATGTCTGTCTCCACGTCGGTTGAGTGTGAAGTGCATATGAGAGCATGAGGGTGGGAATGGATGTGTGTGCCTGTATGTTTGTGTCTATATGTCAGGTTGGGTATCAGACGCCACCTCTCTGGGGACATCTCGGGCCCTCCAAGGTTTGGAGGCCTATCTCCACCCACCACCACTTCCCCTACCGGTGGCGGACTCCCTCAGGTGTCGGTGCGTTGGTTGTTCTTTGTATCTGGGGGTGGGCGTCCGGGTACACACCGGCTCACTCCTTGGCGGCCGCTTATTGGGGCTCGCTCGGGCCATTTCGGAGGTGGGGTGCCCCCGGCCTCTCGGCCTGGGGCTCGGTCACTCAGGCACAGCTGGCTGCCGGCGGAGCTCATGGGCGCGTCACTGCAACTCCCCCTGGCTTCTGCTCCGCGGCTGCTGAATGAGCCCTCATCTGGGACTCTCCTTAGCTCTTACTGGGACAGTGGCGCAGCTGCCCCTCTGTGGGTCTTCCTTGGTCTCTTGTGTTCTGGGGGCCTCTGGATGTCTGGAGTTTTGATCTCCTCCATACCTGCTTGATACCATAAAGGACAGGGCTGTGGCTCCCCACACTCCCTAGCAGATCATTACATGGAGAAACCTTTGGAATGCAAGCATGCTGATCCACACAGGTATGCACACAGGTGTACACATGGGTATTCACAGACGCGGACTACAGCTTTCTTGGCTGCTGCCTCAAAGCACACTGTGCGCTGTCTATCTTGCGTGTTGCACAATATCGTTTATTATTTAGTAACTATTGATATCAATGGCTGGCTAGTTTATTGTGATGGTGCTGTTTTTTTTTCTATTATTATGTTGCTCTTTCTTGTTTGCTGTCTCCTCTGTTTTTTTTCTCCATACAGGTGACCCAGGAGTTTTTTGTTTTTTTGTTTTTTTTTTGTTTGTTTGTTTTTTTCTCTCTTCCCCCCCCTTCTCACCGTCTCTTCTCCCCTTTGGTTTTCTTTCTTTCTCTCCCCCTCTTTCTTTCATTCTTTCCCCCTGTCCTATCCCCCAGTCATGTCTGTCCCGTTTGCAACTAAAAATAAAATAAATTTATAATTATAATAAAGGTCAATCAAATGGACCAATATGGCAAGGCCATGATGATCCACTTGGTAAAATAAATCCGCTTGGCATCTTTCTTGGCCTCAAGATAACAATTCTGATGGCTATAGATCCAAACGGGACAAAAAAAGAAAAGAAAAAAAAAAAAAGAGAGAGAGAGCGCCTTTTCGTTGTTGTTGTTGTGCTAAGCTAACAGGCAGAATGCTACAAGCATAGCTCTAAAGAATGTAGCATCATGGGCAGTGTAGTCCGTGTTGCAGGGAGAATGGACTGCCATACACGTTATGTGTCTGTGAGCGCGAGGAGGGAGAAAAAGGGGAGTAGAAAGGTACAAGTTGTCATCGAGGAAAAACGGGAGCTGGAAGCATGTAAATATAATAATAACCACTTCAGCCAAGAAGAGTGCCTGACGAGCCCAGTTGTAAGTAAGCTATTAAGACTCGACTGTACACCGTGTTCGTGTTTTCCTCCGAAAACAGTAAGTTCCGTTGGAGCAGCCTTTCAACGCCTCTTTCTGTCTCTCGCAAGAAAAGTTGACCCAGACAACAAAGTAAAGCTATTTTTCGGCTACGAGCCGACAGGGACCCCGCCGTATTAGTCAGAGGTCCCTTTACTACAGTTCGGAGTCGCGCACCTTCAGTAATAGTAATAAATCACACAGCAATAGTACATTCACGTTGTTGTAAAAAGCATGATAATATATTAAGTAATCCAAAGTATTCAGAATACGTTACTGTCATTGAGTAACGTAACGGAATACGTTACAGAATACATTTTGGGGCATGTATTCTGTATTCTGTAATGGAATACATTTTAAAAGTAACCTTCCCAACACTGGAGGTGCAACAGGTAACAATGTGTAGCAGGTAACTTCCTGCCTGTGCTTCCTTCAAGGTCCCTGAATGGTTGACCCAGGGTTTGATGTTTTGGTTTCTCTGGTTTTCTATTTTTGATCATTCTTAGTTTCATAGTTCTGTATTTTGTATTGTTGACATTCTCGTTTTCTCGTATGATGATATGTTTACATTACAGTTATCTGTCTATTTGGTTAATGAGAGGTTGTTTATCCCCTTGTGTTCTCACTCTGTTCTTTCTCTCTGGTCTCCATGTTTTGTTTACTGTCTGCGTCAAGCTCGTGTGTCTTACTCCAGGTCTCAGTGTCACTCATTTCCTGTTTTATTTTGGACTCTGTTCTCGTCTGTATCGTGGGTCTAGTTTTACATCCTCCATAGTCATTCTGTTAACCTCTTTTCCATTAGTAACTACTCAGGTCAGGTCACCATGGTTTTCAGGGTTTTCCATCAGGTCATAGTTCCTGTTACCAGGTACTTTTTCAGTATTTACTCAGCCGGAGTTCCAGGCGACCCGAGGCGATCCCAAAATGTGACGTCAACAGCCTGCATCCCACTGATTGACTGCTCAGTGGCGTCACTCAATGACTTATGAGAGTATTACATTGATGAAAATCAAAACAGCCATTTTTGAAACCCAGCAATGAGGAAAACAGCTACAAAAGCAACACCGTGGTCCCAGAGTGTGACGAAAATTCACAGACTGAGCAGCAGGTATATCATCGCCTCAACGTCCACCTTCATTGTAGTGTGTTTGACGCATCCTAATTACGTCACAGGATGCTCAGCCACGTTGCTATTAGGACGACCACACACATTAGGTGGTACTTGACTGTAATAGAAAACCAGTCAATACGATTCGAATAGTTGTGAGTTGATCCAAGTAGGTACTAATGCAGGGGTGGCAATTCCAGGCCCCGAGGGCCGGTGTCCTGCAGGTTTTAGATCTCACCTTGGGTCAACACACCTGAATCACATTATTAGTTTGTTACCTCTGGAGAACTTCAGGACATGTTGAGGACCTAATTTTTAAATCAGCTGTGTTGGTTCAAGGACACATCTAAAACCTGCAGGGACACCGGTCCTCGAAGCCTGGAGTTGTCCACCAATGTACTAATGGAAAAGGGGCATTAGTTATCACTGTGTTCCCACCTGTTTCCCATCATCTCATTATATTGTGTTTTATAGACTGTCTCAATCTTCCTTTACTGTCACATCCTTCATCAAAGTTTGTTTTAATAAGATTTGTAGAAATTTGTTTTCCTAGTTTTTTTTATTTGGATAATTTTCTAAGTTCTGTGATAAAGTTGTGTTTTAGTTTACTAACCGTGACAGATACTCAATGAAATGTCAATATCAATACTAATACTAATAATAACAATAATAATAACAGAAAAGAGGCTCTTACACTTGGACTGTCTGCAGCGATACAACAAGAGCAGGAGAATAATAATGAGAGAGACTCCACAAACCAGTCCAACAATCAACCACACAGGAGATGAAGAGCTGTCAGCTCCTGACACAGTTACTGTAACAACAAATAGCAATTAATTATTAATAAATTAGAATTTTATAAAAAAAAAATACTTTTATAAAATGGAGCCGAGTGACTTTGAGACTTAAATCAGACAATATAACGTTCCTTCTCAGTCATTGGTTTATAAAAATCCATCAGATGTTTTGATCCTGCTCACCTTTAACTGACATCCAGCTCTGTGCTGACTCTCTTCCTGAGTACTGACACTTGTAGAAACCTTCATCAGACTTTGACACTGCAGAGATCTTCAGCTCCCCTCGGGGATCATTTTGAATAAGTTTGTCATTGTGATAGAAAAACACATTGGAAAGTATTTTTTGTGTTCTCAAACTGCAGCTCAGACTAACAGAAGCTCCCTCAGTCACAGGATGAACAGGACTCACCAGGATAGGACCATTACCATCATCTGTGACACAATCACACACAATTGTTTCAGTCACATCAGCTGGTGCACACTTTTAGAAAGAGCTGACAAACAATAATAAGAACAGATTGTACAAATGTTTTTCATCATGAAGATCTGATCTTGTGTATTTAAAAACTGCTATTTTTCTCCAGATAAAATGACTTCACATACAGCAAAGCTGGGACAAAAGTTCATGTGACGTCTAAATCATTCAGATCCAAGAAGTAAATGTATAATAACATACTCTGTACAGTGATGTTGACTGCACTGCTGAACTCTCCTGATCCAGACTCACACCAGTACACTGCAGTATCTGACTTTGATGTGTTGATGTCACATGTGGATCCAGTCATTCTCCTACAGTCAGAGAGTCGGCCGTCCTCAGAGAACTTCCTCACTCTCCACTCAGTGAAGTTTCCCTCACAGGTCAGTGAGACAGAGTCAGAGGTGAAGTGTTGCACTCTGTCAGGACTCACTGTGAGAGACTCTGCTGAATGAACATCTGGAAACAACATGCAGTGAAGACACAAAGCTCACAGATGTTAGGATCAACATATCACAGTGGAAATATACGTTTGACTTTTGTTTGGTTCACAAGAGTCCTGATAGTTATGCAGCCAGATTTACAGACTTTCAAATCATCAGCATGAAGATTAAAAATCCTCAAACTGACCTGCAGACCAAACAAACTTTGGTTGACTGTGATCAGTGTGATACTCTGGGTCTCCTCTTCCAGCTCTGCACACATATCCTGCTGTGTGTGTCTGTCCATGAATGATGTAGGAGTCCTGTGCAGTCCCACTGCCATCAGGTAGCAGCTCATAACTGGAGGATTTCTCTGATAGATCAGGAACAGCTTTATACCAGTAGAAGCTCCATCCTGCAGACGGATGTTCAACCTCACAGTTCAGAGTTACTGAGGCTCCAGGACTCAGCCATGATGGAGACACAGTGAGGACAGGACGGGGTTCATCTGTTCAACAAAGATTTTCTCTCAATCTTTCGTCTCTTAACTCTGAATTCAATGTCACTAAAATGTTGACTCACAAATATTTATGATGAACTTTAAGAGTGAGACTATCTAAACATGTCAAATATCTCAACATGTACTAATAAAAACATATTTTTACAAACTGTTTCTATTTCCAGGTTAAATGAACTATGACTCTACTTACTGTCAGAAACTGTCAGTGTGACTGAATCACTCCACTCTGTTGTTTCATGCTGTGAACTTTTCATTCTGCCCTTACAGCGATAGTTTCCACTGTTGGATGATGAAGCAGATCTAATCCTGTATTCATTTTGATTTGGAGCTTTTATCATGCTGTTTGTTTCCCACTCATAATCCCACTCAGTGTCTCCTCCGTGGATCTCACATCGGACAGTGATCGTCTCTCCTCTGTATATCTCAGACCAGTTTGGATACAGAGTCACAACAGGTCTGTTTGAGGCTGTTACTGTTCAAGAAAGTACAATAAAAACACATGAATGTCAAAAATGTTAATGCCTTTTGTTCTTCATCTTCCTCCTTAATCAGGAATTTATCTGACCTCATGTTAAACTGACCAGTTTTCCCAATCCTGACTGACTGGCTGTCCTCTGTGTAGTAAACTGGGTTTCCTCTTCCTCCTCTGCACCTGTAGAGTCCTTCCTGTGAGACACTGATTTGTCCATTTGAGTGGAAAACTGCATCTTGTGTGGTCAGGGCTTCAGAGGATTTCTCATCTCTGTACCAGTAGTATTTCCATCCAGATGATGATGATGGGTTCACAGAGCAGGTCAGGGTCACACTGCCCCCTACTGGAACAGCTGTGTTATCAGCTCTCAGTTTGGCCTTTGGTTTATCTGCAGTTCAGTTTAGAAAAAGAACAAAAGTCAATGACTGAATCAAACCAGTTGAAATAACTTGGTGGAAATATGGAAATAATAAATATCACATAACTTTAATGGTGAAGCTGCAACAAACTGTACAACTGTCACACAAACACAACACTAATCTTTCATATTTAATTTGCTGCATTTCTAAGTTAAAAACACACATGAGGAACAATCAGAGGATTTAATGTTTCTTAGTGGATGTGGTGGAGCAGCTGAGACAGATCCAGCATTTGTTCTGCATTTCATCTTTCATGTATTAGAGCTGCACAGCAGAGAAGTTACTCTCATATGTTTTGTTCTCTTCACTGTGAATAAAAAGCTGCTGTTCAGGTTTTTGTTGTTGGAATAAAAACTAAACATTTTACTGACCAACATGAAAGACAGTTATAAAGCTGTAAGAAAGAAGAAGTGCTTTTTCCTTATTTAGATACTCTGGATGAAAGATCTTACATGATACAGTCAGTGTGATGATATCACTCCACTCTGAGAAGAAATAGTCCCTTCTGCCCCGGCAGCTGTATCCTCCACTGTCAGACTCAGTAGCTCTGATGATTCTGTATTCATTGGATGTTGGAGGTGTGTTTAACTTGGCTGCTCTCCATTCATACGTCCACTGAGCTCCTTCACCTCCCTGAATCTCACATCTGACAGTGACTGTCTCACCGCTGTATATCTGAGTCCAGGATGGCTGCAGGGTCACAGTGGGCTTACTGGGAACTGTTCACAGAAAAATATCCAGTTAGAGACAAATAGAAACATAAAAATTCAGATGTTTAAAACATGAGAGTAACATGAGTGGAAAAAAAATCAACCTCAAACAGGCTACAGGGTTAAACCACACCTCGGGCCAGTCTGACCACTGATAACTGTTTTCATCACGGCCACATCCCACTTAGTAAAATAGCTACAATCAGCACAAAGACAGTCAAAACCAGGCCAGAGGCAGGACTGTTTCATCAGGATGTACTGAGATATTTTCAAACACCCTGACCTGTAGCTGGTTTTTGATAGCATACTGTGCTACATGAAGAACTGTATAGACCAGCTGCACAGTAGCACAGAGGAAATAGCTCCACAGGGTTATACAGGTCACCCAGAGGATAGTCGGCCATCCTTTGCCCTCACTTGAAGACCTGCACAGCTCCCGCAGTCTCAGGAACACGAAGAAAATCCTTCAGGATCCATCTCACCCAGGTCATGCACTGTTTGAACGTCTACCTTCAGGCAGACATTTCAGAGCCATAAAGACAAAAACTAACAAACTAAGGAACAGCTTTGATCCCTCAGCCATCACCATGCTGAACACTGAACAATCAGATCCAACACAACTCTCATATACAGTGTTTACATTGTTACAGCACAGTCTCATGTTTACACCTGCAGGTACGGCTGGTGTTTACATCAACACTGTAACAAAGAAACATTTGTTTTGTTGTTTGTTATTAAAACAAAATCTGAAACTTTTCACTGCAAGATCTCATTTTTCTCCTCAATTTGAGGTTTTGTAGCTAAAACACATTTTTTAAAGGTCTGAATTGTTTTGTTGATGTTTTTTGGAGAGCACATTCTCTGTGAGGGTGAGTCCTTAATCTCACAATTTTGGACTTAAATCAAAAACAAAGTTGAATAAATGTTTCTATTTTCCCACCTCTCCAAGTAATCTTAATGAGCAGAAAACTTATCTGAGGGTTAATAAACTCACAGCTATTAGATAAAGTTGTTAGCACACATTACATAATGACCTCTTAGTGTTGTAGAAATAAAATAATTAAACTCACGAGTTTCTGTAACAGTGACGTCACTGCTGTGCTCTGTGTAGTAAACTGGATCTCCTCTCCCTCCTCTGCAGTGGTACAGACCTCCTTGTGAGACACTAATAACTCTGTTTGCTTCATTTCCTCTCATGAGCTGAGCTTTAGAAGAGACTGAATCACGTCTGAACCAGTCAAACTTCCAGCCAGCAGAGCCCTCCACAGAGCAGCTCAGTGTCACACTGCCCCCTGCTGGTATGACTGAACTTTGTGCTGTCAGTGTGGCTCTGGGTTTACTTGCTGTTGAAGAAACAAAACCATTAAAAAAATTAAATCATCATAAAGAATACATTTCTTACAGCACTAATCACACTTTAAACATTCACAGAGTAATTAAAAAAAATTAGTTTCCCTGCATGTGACACATTAGACTGTCTAACAAACTAAAGATTTCACTGATTTATCATCCTCTTATCAAACTGTCATCTCTGTACATTCCTCTTTAAACTGCTGATATTTTAAGAGCCTCCATGGTGTCTCTCCTTTCTGTTTCAACAGTGAGAAAAACTGTTGTCCTGAGCTGCCTGCAGACAGCTGGATCATTGTTGGAGTTTTCCTGTTAAGACAGATGTAAACATGAAAACATGAAATGTCAGCATGAATCATGGTCCAACTCACATGAAACTGTCAGTCTGAAGGCATCACTCCATCCTGTTAAGAGATAGTCACTGCTACCCCGACATCTGTAGTCTCCACTGTGGGACACTGAAACTCTGCTGATCCTGTATTCACTGGATGTTGGAGGGCTGTTTGTGTTGGGTGCTGTCCATTCATATTTCCACACCTTTCCTTCACCTCCCTGAATCTCACATCTGAGAGTGATTGTCTCACCAGTGAATATCTGAGACCAGCTGTGCTGCAGTTTCACAGCAGCCCAAACTTTCCCTAACAAACAAATAAATACAAATATTAAACTGAAAAAAATCATAAATCAATTGTTACTTCAGTTTAATCATGATGTTTCGTTTTATTTCACAGCAAAATTTCTCCCTCACATTGTTTCTGAATTGTAACTGCAGCACTGTCCTCTGTGGAGAAAACTGGATCTCCTCTCCCTCCTCTGCAGTAATAGATGCCTCCTTCTGAAATACTGATCGTGTGCTCTGATGTTCCAGCTCCTATTTTCTGACCTCCAGAAAACTGTGAATCACGTCTGAACCAGTCAAACTTCCAGCCAGCAGAGCCCTCCACAGAGCAGCTCAGTGTCACACTGCCCCCTGCTGGTATGACTGAACTTTGTGCTGTCAGTGTGACTCTGGGTTTACTTGCTGTTGATGTTACAGGAAAGACAAACATCAGACTGTCAGTTGCTTCAGGAAAAACTTTGTTATATAACAAATAAAGATTTCAACATAAAAACTCAATAGTAATTTAAAAAAATCCAATTTATTTTTATTAATTTACAATTTATGTATTTTTTTAATTCAGTAAGTGCTTAATAGGTCACGACCCTGGATGATGGGTTAAGAAGATGGATGGAGTTCAATAATAGATCTCAGGTTTCTCAGGTAGGTCGGTCCCTGATCTCAGTGTGATCATCACACTTGATGCAAACAGGCACAAACAGCACAAGAAAAAAAAGTGACTTCAAAGCAAATTTGATGAGAATCAACAACTGGCAGCAGCACACATGAGGACAGCACAGGTATCTCAGCTAACTGTTAGCCAGCTAGAGAGCCAGGAGCTAACGCTGGATGTATATAACATGATGAAAACTTTATCAGAGTGAATCAAGAATCAGGTGAGACTGTTTTTATGCTCTGTCACCAAACTGTACTCCTAAATGCAGAGACAGGTGAACTATACACTGTTAGCTGATCTGAGGCCAGTTGATTGTGGTCGCTCTTATTATCAGATTTTTTGTTAATCTGTTTTTTATTTAAATGTTTGTTTTAAGGATCATGATCACATAAATATATATGCATAAAGATGCATAACCAGTGCACAGTCAGCAGCATTTATCAGTCATAATTCACACAGATGTTTTTCATACTGTATGCTATCCCCGACCCCAACCAGGGCTGTGATGTGATAACAGAACTCTTCTCTGTTGATGATCAGCCTTTTCTTTTTTCAGCATCTGTATTTTCCATCGTCAGACAGCAGCTCTGCTCATTCTGTATTTATTGATCATGTTTGTTCCACAACTTCAAATAAATTATAAAAACAAAATAATTGTGTCATAATTCTGAGCTGCAGTGGTGGAAACTACACATGTGCAGGTACTGAAGAAACTGAGATCATCACATCTGTGTTTAATGTTTGTTACGATTTTCTCTGATTTTGTTACTAAACTAAAACAAAGAACAATATGACTCAATGAAATGTGTCCAACTTACATGATACAGTCAGTGTGAAGATGTCACTGCAGACTGAAAGACTCATGGTGCAGCAGCTGTATCCTCCACTGTCAGACTCAGTAGCTCTGCTGATTCTGTATTCAGATGTTCGAGGTCTGATTAATGTGCCATCTCTCCATACAAACAGCGACTGACTTCCTTCACATCTGACAGTGACTGTCTCACTGCTGTATATCTGAGGCCAGGATGGTTCGAGGATCACGGTGGGCTTATTGGGAACTGTTCACATAAACACATCAAGTTAGAGATTGATGGAAGCATCAAGTCATTTTGAAGCTGAACTGATTTTTATTGCTGCTGTTAAGAGTCAAAAGATTTACTGCATCCTGGTGACATTTGGACTTGAAAATAATAAGATGTGTTTTCATGAAACAAATTAAAGCAGTTAATTAATATTCTGAGTAAAACCACAGAGTGACTGCACAGACCTGCAGGATTTAACTCACTCACTGTTTATAAACCCATTTAGTATTTTAAATAAAACGATGCACAAACAGAGAAACAGGGTGTGATTTAAAATGGTGCATGAAATACAAAATATCAGATTAAAATTATACATATTATATGAATGTGAAGAAAACAAAGAACCATTTCTCACCTTCAGCATTAACGTAGAAGAGAGAACCGAGCACTAAAGTAAAGATTAAACATCATCAGGATCAAACTGACAGAAAATCAAACTCAAAATGAACAAAAGTGTTTTTAAAGATTAATTTTCACATGACACAGTTACTGCTCATCAAAATATTTCTGTGCATAAAACACTATGAATATATGAACTTGTACACAACAGTGAGTCAAGTGCAACAAGCAGCGATGTATCCAACACGATACTCCAGACTAAACTGAACCAAGGAACCAGCCAACATTTGTCTGTAACTTTCATAAACATCACAAATATGCTTTGTTCAAACTCTCACATAAACACTTCAAACCAGTGATACACTCTAATTCTCACACATGAGAAACACTTTCATTAATCAGTGCCATTCAAACAATGTCACAAATGTACTTACACAATAACCCCGTCATGCAGAGAAAAGAGTGCCCCATCCTCACATCCAGCCCTGCTGCACTCTGATCCTCAGCTGATCTCAAACACTTTGACTTTACATCAATAATAAAAAGAGAAGCTGCATTTAATACAGATAAGACCAGAGTGTTTCTTCTGACTGTGGCCTCTCTGTGCTTCCTTTCCTTTTATACAAACCTCAAACAGCTCCTGTAGCTTTGACCACAGCAGTTGTGTGACGTGTTCACATTTCCTGTCCACTGCAAACATGCAGGCTTGCTTCTTGTGTTTGCTTCTTACCTTCTGTTGTTTCAGGTCAGGTGACATATTTTACCAGCTCATAATTATGTTTTATTCTCAGAGACTTTTATGTGATTTGTGCAGTGTGCTGTGGATCATCATAATGTTGGAATATTTTATCTCGAGTCATCTTATCAGCAAATGTTTCTGAACATCCACAGACATTTATTGTGCGATACATGAATGCTGTCTTCCCAAAATGTGTTGTTTTCAGTTTCTGGCCACCACACTCACTCACTCTCCAGGATTATGGACAGACAATGATCTCCAAATATTTATTTGGTTTCATCTGCTTCCAATATCATATCAAATATCACTCATACGAAGGTGACAGTGTTCACATTTTGAACAGAAAATACTGACGGTTTGAAAGAGGAGTGAAAAAGTACGTCTATGTCCACTGTGAATGACCAGAGGTGGAGCCTTATGGCATCAGCTGTCAGTCACCTACAATGTAGTTTTGAGATCCCTTCCTTGTGCCACAACCCCTCCATGGTACTTTCCTCAGGTGACCTCAGTAGGTTACATGATGGGGGGAGGAAAGGTCTCACAGTGTTCTTACCCCAAATCTCTGGTGATAATTTTTGAATAAGACAGAAGTTGGAAATTCTGAGTTACCAGTCGAAAAGTTTTTTTGTGGAACTAAACTCACATTTACTGCTTGGAAAGTCTGAGCAGACACACAGACTGTGAGTTAGCAATCCAAGATGGCAGCACTGAACCTAAAACAACAGTCAAACTGTAAACTTTTATTTGTGCTGCCACTCTTTTGTATTTTTGAATCACTAAATAAGCCAAACACAGAGCACTGATTAGCTTTGATTCATGAATGTGTTTTTTAACTCCAAAAACTTATAGGTCTATAATGACCCACACCTTTTTTCACAGCTTGGCTCATGTGATGTCGTGATTAATTGTGGGTCTTTGACCCACTTAAAGTAAAACCCTCACTAAGGTTAAAATACCTGAGACTCTTTACTGTTTTATTTTTAGAAGTCAAAGAGCCTCTTAGATGAGAGGTGACACGTCTTCCAGAAATGTAAAGAAGTTTAGTCACTTTCCTTCCAAACTTCTTAGACCACCATGAGCTGGATGACTGAGAACCTACACAGACATTAAACCAGAAATAGAAAGGTGGCACATAGATACAGTAGTTCATACTGTTGCCTCACAGGAAGAAAGTTTCCTGTTAGAATCCACCAGCTGGACTTTTTGTGTGAAGTTTGCATGTTCTCCCTCCACCTGTCTGGGTTCTCTCCAAAGTCATATATTATTATGTTAACTGGTGATTCAGGTGATTGCCTGCAGGTGTGAATGTGAACATGAATGGTTGTCTGTCTCTCCATAACCTGTCTAGTTGGACCTCATCTGTCACACTATGAAAGCTACTATAGGCTCCGCCCACATTAGAGTCCAAAAGGACAGCAGAGCAGTAAATGCTTTAAGGTGTGGTAACTTTGTGATTGGCTAATCCCCTCCATATGAGCATAAGGTGTACCTCAGTTTCTCACTTCTCATTCTCAATATACAGTCTATAATATTAGTAATAGTTAAAGCCTGCAAACACAGCATCTATCCTTATTCTGTCAAACACTTTCTTACAAAGATAACCTTTGATTAAGGTTTGTTGCAGTATCATCTACACACACTCACAAACATGTTGATATCGAAGTGTTTTAGATTGTTGAACAGCAGGTGTGTTTCTCCTTCCCTCCACTTTTCTGTGGGAAAGGTAAAATACATTAAGATGTTACTTCATGTTTTTATGTTATTTGCAGTTTATATGTTAACATAAGTGCAAAAGTTTCAGTACATATCAATATGTTATGAGGCTTGAAGACAGCAAGTCTCTGTGATACTGCAGAGTCCAGCAGACAGTTTGGAGTCAAACACTGACGTCATCATCACAGGTGTAGGAACCATTTCTGTAACAGCAGCCAAACAGACACATTAGCATCAGTAAGTATAGATGATTTACTGGCTCCTCTGCTGGTTACAAAGCAGTGATTATACTTTGGAGTTTTGTGTTATACTGTGAGGAACTGACATGTTTGGAAGTTGCAGTAAGAAGAAAACATGTCTGTATATGATGTTGTGGACAGAGAGAGTGATGGATGATTTTATTTATTTCAGAGATAAATGAACATTTACAGCACGTCCATGCAGAGACTCTTAAAGACATGAGCGTGAGAAACAAGCTTTTCACCGTTTCTCTTGATGCCCACATGCTTTATTTATTCTTTAGTCCAGCATGTGTCATCACCACAATAAAGCTACTTTTAACCTCTTTTCACACATTGTCATACCTGCACATTTCCACTGTGCTGTGTTGACTTTAAAGAAGACAAACATTAGACTTCAGGCTGAAACCACAGGCTGCATTTCCTCTTTTCTTGGAGGCCCAGACAGAAATTTTGTGGTGTCTGATTTTCAGCAGATAAAAATAAACCTACAACAGTCTTTTCCACACATGCAGTCATCACAGTCTGCTCAGAGAAACAAAGAACAAACGGGGAGGGGGTGACCTGAACCACTAGACTCATATGTACTATCATCTACAGGTTGAGTCATCTGCCAATTAATAGTACTCTGAAACTTCCTTAGTCCCACCCCAACCCAAACCCCTGAATTCATTTTAAATGAAACTCAGACTTTCAGCTTTCAGCAAATGTGAGAAACTAAAGCATATTTTAACACAGTCCCAACAGTGGTGGTCTCACAGGGGCTTCATCGAGCTCTCCATCTGTGGAGGGTACTCCGTCCTGGAGGAGGGCCAAGGGATGGGTCCCATGACTGCCAGTTAGTCCTCACAGATGACTCCCCAACAGGTTGGTGTACAGTCCATGAAGGCTCTCGGCTCAACAGCTGTTAGATCAGTCATTGGGTGTCTCAGACATAAATGCTGGAGCTTCAAGTTGTTATCCTGGCACTCAAGCAAGTTCTGTTGTGTCTGCAGGGGCACCATGTCATCGTCAGAACAGACAGGGCAGAAGACAACCTTTTTCTTTTTATATAGAGAGTCAACATTTTTCTATCTGTTCATCTCCCTGCAGAACGATGTCCCTCCCCTTGCATGTGACAACCTGGCAAATGCTTTTCCCTTCCCTCTATATTTCCTCCTCCAGTCATTCCTTTGCAAGGTCCAGACCGAGGAGGTGGGGTTGATCCTGGTGGCCCCACTTTGGCCCCACATGGCCTGGTTTCCAGCTGTCCCACTACACCTGTCCAGGACTCCCTTTTCTGAAGGTCCTCCTGTCCCAGGTGAAGGGGGTCACCGTTCCATCTTTTCCCAGTAGGACCCAGTAGCGCTAGGGGTGTTTTGCCGGAAACCAAAAAGAACATAAATGGGAAAATAAATGACAACTGGCCAGCTTACTTGATACAGTCTGACGTACAGATTCCAGGGCACCATGTCATTGTCATAACAGACACAGGGAAGGAACGTATTTACAAGACAGGACATGTATGGAAACACGGAGCCAGGACGTGCAGGGTGAACATACACTGGTGGCGCACTTGATCTCAGGGGGAGGGATAATAGTGTTAGTGGTGTTTTACCATAAACCGAAAAGAACACAAACGGGAAAATAAACGAGAACTGGAGAGCTTACTTGATACAGTCTGACATATAGACACTGGGGAAGTTATTAGAGGCCAGACTTAAAAGGCACAGAGGGAGACTGAGAGGTGAGGTGCTGGGACGTGAATTGAATCTCTGTATAGACTCGGAGAAGATGATCTCCACAAGCTCCGGTAGGTGGGTGAGCAGTTACACAGACACCCCTGAAAAGGACAATACTCCGACACGAGACAACCGTTGTGCAGCTCCTTAAGAACGCTTCTGATGAAAGCGTCTGACGAGTGTGCCAGAGGCTCAGTGAATTGCTGCCCCACCTACCTGCAGTGATGGGAATAACGGTGTTACAAGTAACGGTGTTACTAACAAGGTTACTTTTTTCAGATTAATGAGTAATCTAACTAATTGCTATTTCTATCGTTACAACATCGTTACCGTTACAAACCGTTACGCAACGGCATGTGGTGGGGTTGCGTTACTTTTTGTCAACAGACGGTTGAAGCTGTGTTCAGCTTACCACATCCTATATCAGTTGCACAGAAGTAGCTATCTACGTAAGTCATCTGGGTGCTACGGCTTTAAGTAACTGCGCGTGCTCCTGTGGACGGCAATCACTTTCTGGAAGATGACCACTTTTTGGCACAACACCTGGAGCTTAGGGGGCAAAACAATCGCATGAGTGCTGCTGTTCGACTGAGGAAGAATACAGGGAGTGCAGAATTATTAGGCAAATGAGTATTTTGTCCACATCATCCTCTTCATGCATGTTGTCTTACTCCAAGCTGTATAGGATCAAAAGCCTACTACCAATTAAGCATATTAGGTGATGTGCATCGCTGTAATGAGAAGGGGTGTGGTCTAATGACATCAACACCCTATATCAGGTGTGCATAATTATTAGGCAATGTCCTTTCCTTTGGCAAAATGGGTCAAAAGAAGGACTTGACAGGCTCAGAAAAGTCAAAAATAGTGAGATATCTTGCAGAGGGATGCAGCAGTCTCAAAATTGCAAAGCTTCTGAAGCGTGATCATCGAACATTTAAAATAGTCAACAGGGTCGCAAGAAGCGTGTGGAAAAACCAAGGCGCAAAATAACTGCCCATGAACTGAGAAAAGTCAAGCGTGCAGCTGCCAAGATGCCACTTGCCACCAGTTTGGCCATATTTCAGAGCTGCAACATCACTGGAGTGCCCAAAAGCACAAGGTGTGCAATACTCAGAGACATGGCCGAGGTAAGAAAGGCTGAAAGACGACCACCACTGAACAAGACACACAAGCTGAAACGTCAAGACTGGGCCAAGAAATATCTCAGACTGGTTTTTCTAAGGTTTTATGGACTGATGAAATGAGAGTGAGTCTTGATGGGCCAGATGGATGGGCCCGTGGCTGGATTGGTAAAGGGCAGAGCGCTCCAGTCCGACTCAGACGCCAGCAAGGTGGAGGTGGAGTACTGGTTTGGGCTGGTATCATCAAAGATGAGCTTGTGGGGCCTTTTCGGGTTGAGGATGGAGTCAAGCTCAACTCCCAGTCCTACTGCCAGTTTCTGGAAGACACCTTCTTCAAGCAGTGGTACAGGAAGAAGTCTGCATCCTTCAAGAAAAACATGATTTTCATGCAGGACAATGCTCCATCACACGCGTCCAAGTACTCCACAGCGTGGCTGGCAAGAAAGGGTATAAAAGAAGAAAAACTAATGACATGGCCTCCTTGTTCACCTGATCTGAACCCCATTGAGAACCTGTGGTCCATCATATAAAATCTGCCAGGTGGATTAATGAGCTCTGTCGGTACACAGGCAATGCTGGTTGCTGGACTGGAAAGTGGTGATCCTCCGGCCCAACAGTTACAAACATCTCCCACTGGGGACCTGGACAAGGTTGCAGGCCTGGTTGCCCTGTGCCATCTCTGTGCTTTGTCACAGCATGTCTTGCAAATCTGGTCGTTCAGGAAGACAGACGAGATTTTTGTGAGCTTCCACTGTGGAATTCTGGGCAGACCCCTGTCTAAGTCACAATTGTTCCACAGGGTTGTGGAGGCCATTCAGCAGGCATATGCCTCTTCAGATGCTGATCTTGGTTCTTTGGACACAGTTACACCTACATTTACAACACACAGAGATTTATTTTTCTTCTGCAACATGTTGTGATGTAAATAATAGACTCTGAAGTCAAAGTCTTTTTCCTTTATCATCACAACTCTGGGAAATATTTAACACTCAGACAAGCAGACTAATGCATTGCAATAAAAAATAACTGAATTGCGCCCTCTGTTGAATACCAGCTCTAAACACAACCCAGTGTTTATATTGGAGAGGTGTTTTTGTATGAGAAAGGTGGAGAATGACAAGGATCTGACTGTCTGAAGTTACACAAAGAAAAATATATTCAGATCTGGTTTTGTGGGTAGAGAGAGTGACAGATTCTCTTGAGATTTCTTAATTCAAATATACATACACTTTTGCAGTGAAATGCTGCAAAGAGAATACATTCAGAGAATACACATATAACCAGGGACAGGGACCCTAGAAACAGTACAACAGTAAATTATTTCATTTTTCTTTTTAACAGAAATTATTAACTTATGCCCATAAATGTAAAAGAGAGATCTATATATGCATGCAGCTAAATTTGTGCAGGTCCACCACGACAAACAGTCACGTGTTAGAGAGCACAGCAGTGAGAACCTTGTGCGCTGTCCATGGTGCTGAAATTTTAAGGTAAATAAATTTAATATTTCACTATTTCTAGACGTGTGTAATAATGCAAGATTTGATATTAATCTGATTTCAAGTAAAATACAAGACTGATACCAGTGCCAATACTTTTTAATAATTAAGCTCCATCATCAGATTGCTAATTCTGACTGAATTTTCATGACCTTTAAGTGTTTTCTTTTTTCCTTTGGATTATTAATTAGTTCAAACCTGGGACAGAAATAAAGACAATAATCTAGCACATCTAATAGTATTTTAACTACAGTAATCAGACAGTATCTTTTTCACATTTAGCACAACAGGGTAATTATATTGAATCAAATCTGAGCCATACTATGTTTGGTATATTTGTTTCAATTCCTGTAATTGTTTTCATTTAAATGTTTCAGTTAGATAAATGTATATATCAAGGGTTTAGCATAATTGCGACTTTAGGAGTTGGCTAAAGTAAGAATGAGCCATTTCCACTATAAATTAAAGTAATATAACTGAATTATCACTATTACCACAGTTATCTACATAGATATTCTTTACTTACTGGGTTGCTGGACGGTCCTGGTTAGCTGAGCACGTTTGCTTACTTGTTTTACTGGCACTGCTGAGTCAGTGACAGTAAAACATAAAACACAAGAGAGGAGAAGCAAACTGAGGCTGCTCTGTGACACCTGAAAGCAGCAGCATTTACACAGACAGCCAGGTTGCCTCTTTGATGAAACTGCAGCGGTGCACACAGGAGAACAGAAACTGAAGCATCAAGCTCATTACACTCGTATTGATCAACATCGATACAAATGTTGGTATCAAAATGATCAATATTTGGATCGATACGCCCATGATTACTATTTATTGGAGTCCAATAAAACTTTATTAATGAAACTGTATTTTTAAACTTTGTTAATGTAAATGCTTTGATCACTATGACATCCATCCAGGGCCTGATTATTTTCATGATAGGGTCCAAAGTCAATATCATTCCTCTGTTCTGTCTGTTCTTCAGTCATATCAACATCTTCTCATTCCTTACAATAAATTATAAATGGATTAATGTCTCCCTCTATTGGCCACCAGCTGTAAGCACAGTCCAGTGATTGGACTTGGAAGCTGTGTTCAGAGTTTGACATGGGAAATATGGGACAAGGAGCTATAACTTTATATCCACACTGACACTTAAAGCCTGTCACAGGACCGACCTTGAGTACTGATGTCTCTCTGATGTGGAGAATAGATGACTTCAAATGTTCTGTTCGCAAGATTTCGGGTAGCAGTGAAGTGGAAACAGAATAACTAAATGAACATATCATAAATAATGATAAGAACAGCTGTTAGGAAGCTGGAGTTCATGGAGGAAACCCACACAGATGCAAACTCCACACAGAATCACCTCCACCTGTGATTCAAGAACAGTACAGCACATATGGAGCACACACACAGAAAATGATATCATTAATATGAAAATGAATTTGCCTCTAAAAAGTAAAATATGAGAACTTAAATTAAACAATAAATTTGATGGTTCTTTCATAATAAATGAGCAGATCATAAATCAACAATCACGAAAACAGCTGCTCATGAAATTCCCGCTGTGCTCTTTGTCTGAACTCCTTGTTTCCTCTCTGCTGTGTGAAGTTTGATGAGAACATGAATCAATCATAAATCTGCTGAAAGGAAGACTTGTGGCTCAAACCACAGGCTGTGTTTCCTCTTCTCTATGTGGCTCAGTCAGAAATCAGGAGTGTCATGTTTCGGCTGTGTACAGGCAGGAGAAGGACCCAAACGCAAAACTCACGACAACGAAATTAAACTCAAAAGCTGCTTTATTGCAAAATGGCATGGAAGACTAAACTGGGACATGGATGACTAACACACAGGGAAACACAGCCATGAGGGAGACTACGGCACTGACAAAGAGAAACACAGGGCTCAAATACACAGAGGGATAACGAGGGAACAAGACACAGAAGGAGAGCACAGCTGGGAGTAATCAGGCTGGACGAGACACGGGAAGCAAAACTAGAAACACTGACATGAGACACAGACCTTCAAAGTAAAACAGGAAACACACTGACTGAACTTCATGTAAACTTAACAGCAACTGGGGAGACAGAACATAGGAACCTGACACATGGTACAAAAACGTCACAGTAGACACAACATGGAACACAGGGAAGCCATATTACAAAGCCAAAGAACTAAACCTATGATAACCATAACTGAGACCTAGGGAAACAAGAAACAGTACAACAAAGGACTCAAAACATAAACCATAATATAAAAACACAAGATCTCTTCAAAATAAAATAGGAAACATGACAACCAGAACTTGACAACGTAAGACACAGACATGAAACACATGAAGAGCAGGGGAGACTTAACATGGGTTGGAAACACAAGGGGGAACTAATAAGCAAATGGACATAGGAGACCCAATGAGCTTAAACGTACTATAAACATCAAAATGAACTAAAACTCAAAACACTGGATCATAAGACCCAGGATCGTGACAAGGAGCTCCTTTAATTTCAGTGCATAAAAAAATCATGAAGGAGGAGACAAAGTTAGAAACTATATTTTAAGTAGTAGCGATTTGATTTTTACCAGCTCACTTTATTGAACAGATAATAAAGAATCTACAGTGTAATAACATACATAAAATAGAAATAGAAAATCAAGATTTATATGTCATACACAGAGTTTTCATGGCTTTGGTGAACATGAGACTGACACTGTCAAAATAAATTGGTATTACATGAAAGTACAGGCCAGACCTCCCTGAGAAAACTGGAAAAACTGCTTTACAGTAAAAAGGCTGCTGAGCATAACGTCACAGCAGTTGTTACTTCCCATTATGTTGATAGCTTTAGTTCATTTTGGAGGGTTGTACCCTGTTTTACATTACAATGAGTGCCTTTAAATAAAAGCTCTCTTTCAGTGGATTCATGCACAACACTGAACAGCTGTAACATGTACTCTCAGTCTGACACACAACAACACAGTTTATTTATGTCACACTTTTATTAACAAAGTTACAAAGTGCTTCACAGAAAGACATTTATAATATATTACAAATACAAGAAACAATTAAAAAGAAAAACAGATATGCAGTACATTAAAGTCCATTAAAATTACTATCTAATGGGAGAGAAACAAGTGAAACACACTGAGCGGAGTGGGGAAATATAAACTCAGGCATCAGGATCATTGGTTTGAATTCAAAACCTTCTCCTTGTCACTCAAAGTGACTTCAAGTATTTAAGAGACTTTAAAGAGAAAAAACAGCTAAAGAGCTGCTGTTAAGATTTTAGAGCTGTGGCTGAATTTGGATTTTGTCACAATCTGTGGCTGCAGACTCTGTGGCTCTTTGTAAGGACCCAAATGCAGACAACGAGAGGCAAAATCAATTTTCATGGCTGGAAACAAACATGAACCAAATCAGGTTAACCAAAAATAAACAAAGAACTGACTGAGAAAAAACAAACAAACTGGGAAAGCTGAAACTTAAAGTAACAGGAAACCTGGAACACTGGGAATACCTTGAAGCACCTTTGAAGGATTGAGAGAACATGGAGCCATAAGGATTAGCAGATGCACTGACAACAGACACAATATATACACAAGAGGGTGATCAGTGAAGTGGAAACACATTGGAAAAACAGCTCTGATGAATTAAATATAACGAGACAGGGAAGCCAAACCAAACACACTGAACACGGGATGAAATACTGTCAAAATAAAACAGGAAGTACATGAACACATGAGCTTGATGCAGAAACGGGGATAAACAAACAGAGAGACAAAAGAGATGACAAAACACACTGACACAACTAAGACACACGGAGGGCGAGTGAGCATAAACATGGATGACACGACAGACTCTCACAAGCGACACAGGGATGAGACAAACACACAAGTGGAACCTCACAGACAATAAACCATAAACTGGAAATCAAGAAAACTCGGAAACATAGAAAGAACTAAACTCCTGCTTAAACTGTATAAACTTCAGTTCAGTTCAGTTCAGTTCTTTTTTATTTCAAACATATACATTCACCAACGTTTCATAAAATCATTCCATACAGTTGTTTGAAAAGGAGTACGCAGAAGTATATACTTATTTAGCCCTACCCCCTCAGGTTTACATCCTCATCATCTAAATTTGAACAACAAAAACGTATACACTGCCTTCAACTTAGAACATAACATCTCAAAAAAATATTTTTACATGTTCAACTAAAACTATATTTAGATTTGCTAATTTGCAGAAGAAAATAAACATGAGTTTGACTGCTGTCTTGGGTTAATTGCATTTTCTTCATTCTTATACTTATTTAATATTTCTTTTTTGAGTTTTATTTTAAACTGGTTTATATCACTACTGACCTTTATTTCTTCTTTTAACTCATTCCAGAATTTAACTCCCGCTATTGAAATAGACATCCTTTTCAATGTTGTTCTTACTCTTTGTAATTTTAAATTCGACTTCCCTCTAAAATTATACCTCCCTTCTCTTTCTAAGAACCATTTCGATTGGGAGCATCCCTTTCCTTACCTTATATATTATTTGCACTGTTTTAAACTTCACCAGATCCTGGAATTTTATAGCTTGCGTCCTAATAAAGAGTGCATTTGTGTGAGCCCTATACCCCTCCTGATTTATTAGTCTAATGGCCCTTTTCTGCATTATGATTATAGTCTGAATATTACTTTTATATGTATTTCCCCAAAACTCTACACAATAACTCATGTATGGTAATAGCAAAGCACAATATAACATATACAATGTTTTCCTATCCAGAAATTGTTTTACTTTCCCCAAGACAGCAATGCCCCGTGTTAACTTTCCCCTCACATAAGTGATGTGTGATTTCCAACAGGCCTTTTGATCAATGATCACACCAAGAAATTTTATGGCATTAACCCTTTCTAGATATATATATTATCGACACAAATTTCAATGTTAATGTTTTTCTTATAGTTTTTTTTTTTTTTTTTTTTCAAAAGTCAAAGTCAACTTTATTTGTCGATTCTGCCACATGTACAGGACATACAGAGAATAGAAATTGCGTTACTCTCAATCCCTAGATAAATAGCAAATGAACATTTAAATATATTTAAATATAAAAGTGATTAAAAATGCAAGTAAAATAATTAAAAAGTAAAAGTTTAAATAAATACAATTTTACATATAACAAGAAAGCTATAGTTTCCGAATAACATAAATTTTGTTTTATTTAAATTTAAGGACAATTTGTTTCTATCAAACCACTTCTTTAATATCTTTAACTCCTGTGTGATCACCTCCAGAACCTGTTGAAATTCCACACCTGAACAAAGTATATTGGTATCATCTGCAAAAATTACAAACTTTAGTATCTTCGATACTTTACAAATATCATTTATATACATAATAAACATTTTCGGACTTAATACTGATCCTTAAGGTACTCCACATTCAATATCCATCAATTTAGATTTAAACTCATTTATTTGTACATATTGCTGTCAATTCATCACATAGCTGTTTATCCAATCCAGTACCACACCCCTGAACCCATATTTTTCCAGTTTGATTTTTAGAATTTTGTGGTCAACAGTATCAAATGCTTTTTTTAGATCTAGAAAGACTCCTAGTGCATACTTCTTGTTATCCATACATTCTGTTATTTCTTCCATTAAATCCATCAATGCCAAAACTGTTGATCTATTATTTCTAAACCCATACTGGCAATTTGCCAACAAATCATGTTTATCCACAAAGCTATCAAATCTTTTTAGAAATAGTTTTTCCAGTATCTTAGAAAACTGGGAGAGTACCGACACTGGTCTATAATTTGTAAAACAATGCTTTTCACCTGATTTATAAATAGGAATAATTTTTGCAACTTTCATTTTTGTGGAAAAACCCCTTCCTGGAAAGACAAATTAAAAATATATTGTAGTGGTTTTACAACACCATCAATTACTTTCTTTACCGTTACCATATCAATATCATGACAGTCAGTACTCGTTTTGTTCTTAAGTCCACTGACAATATCATATATCTCCTTCTCTTCCACTGCTCTTAAAAACATTGAACTTGCATTCCTTTCAATGTTTCCTCCAGTCTCCCTTTCTATCATATAAACCTTTATTTCCGCAGCCAGTTTTGGCCCTATATTTACAAAAAATTCATTGAATCCATTTACTACTTCGTTCATTTTACTAATAGTATTTGTCCCTTCCACAAAATACCCAGGGTAGTCATTAGTCCTTGGTCCATTTTTTATTATACTATTTAATACCTTCCATATCCCTTTCATGCTATCTTTATTATCTTCTAACTTTTTGATGAAGTATTCTTTTTTACAAGTTCTCATCATGTTAGTTAATTTATTTTTATACTTTTATATTTCTTTTCAGATTCTGTAGTTCACTTTTTAATGAATTCTCTATATAAGGTGTTCTTTTTTTTACAGGCATTTTGCAGTCCCTTTGTCATCCATGGTCTTCCTGCATACTTATCTTTCCTGTTGTCTTCAATAAGTAGGCTGTTTTCCTCTAATAAGGCCATGAATATGCTTAAGAATGCCTCATAGGCTTTATTGACATCCTTGTGTTTATATACAATAGTCCAATCTTGTTTTATTAAGTCATTTTTGAGACACTGCATTGTCTTTTCTTAACTTAAACTTAGACCATCTTCACACTTTCACAGAGAGACTCACAAAAGCAAAATAACCTCAGAATCTTTGGTCAACGACCCAGCACCCTGACAGATTGACATTATTGTAGTCAGAGCTCTCCTCTGCGTCACCACGTTGCCCTGTAAAGGTGATCAAATGAAAGCATTTCAAAACAAACTCCCTCTGTTCTCTGCTTAAATGCATTCATTGTCGAGGAGAATAATCACCAATGTATATTTTGCATTTTAAATCTCGCGTTTTGTGCACTCACTTGTCTTGTTAATGACTTTGAGCTGAATCACAGATGCGACATTGGCGTAAACATCTTCTGCAGGACCTGAAATAATAATCTTACTGATGTTAATGTTCCCTTCCGTGAATCTCTAAATTATTGTGGTGGAGGGGTTCGTGTGTCCCATGGATCCCAGGGGCTGTGTTGTTGTTGGAGGAGAGGGGGTTGCCCCCTGGTAGGGTCTCCCATGGCAAATTTTATCCGGTCCCTCACCCAGGACCAGACAAAGAATAATTTAAAAACCTGAATGAAAGGAACAGTTCACTCTGCCCTTGAAAAGGTTAATGGGCCCCCATGAAGCAAGGCCTGGGGAGGGTGCCTAAGAGCAAGCACCTGGTGGCCAGGCATTGGTCCATGGGGCCCGGCTGGGCATAGCCCAAAAAAAGGACATGGGTCCACCCTCCTATAGGCAAACCACTTGCAGGAGGAGAGGGGAGCAGAATGGTGCTACGTCCACTGTACCAGTACGTCAAGATGAAGAGAGAACTGACCGTAAAAGTGAAGCTCTCAGTTTACATCTCTACCCTCACTTATGGTCACAAGCTCTGGGTTAGTGACCCCAAAGAACGAGATCGTGGATATAAGCAGTGGAAATAAGCTTACTTCAAAGTTTGGCTTGCTTCTCCTTTAGAGATAGCGTTAGGTGTTTGGCCATGCGGGAGGGGCTCAGAGTAGAACCACATTTGAGGTGGTTCAGGCATCTGACAAGGATGCCTCATGTGTGAGCTTTTCAGGCATGTCACTCTGTGAGGAGACCCTGGGGCAAAACAAGGAAATGCTGAAGAGATTATATCTCTCGGCTGGTGTGGGAAGCCTTGGTGTTCCCCCAGACAAGCTGGAGGATGTGCCCTCTCTGTTTAGGATGCTGCCCCCATGACCTGGCACCCAAGTGTAAGAAAATAGTTGGACGCATGGACTTCAATGTTAAACACAGTTATTATATAATCATCCAGCGTCCACAAGCTCAATATTAATGAAAGTTTATACTTTACCATTTTCAGTGTTTTCAAACCTTCTGATTATCTCATAGCCACAATGATCACCTGCAGGTCAGAGAAAATCAGTCACCTCATGTTTGTGATGCTAATTTAAACACAAATATTATTGAAAATAACATTTATTTTAAAACCTGCAGCAGATGTAATAAGTACGGTCTTGTTGAAAACAGCATCAGAATATGATAAATTGATGAAAAACTAACCAACAGGAAGAGAGGAGTACACTTGCTGCTGTTGATGTTGATTAAACGTCTGCTCATTAACAGCACCTTTATTAAAAATGTAAAATAAGACTTTTGCTTTTAAATGTACCTCGTGATGCATTTATGTCTTTGAATGATAATTCAACAGAACATCTTGCTAACAGAACATTTGAAGACATCTATTCTCCACATCAGAGAGACATTCAATTCAATTCAATTTTATTTATATAGCGCCAAATCACAACAACAGTCACCTGAAGGAGCTTTATATTGTAAGGTAGACCCTACAATAATGCATACAGAGAAAACCCAACAATCAATTGACCCCATATGAGCAAGCACTTTGGAAAAAAGGAAAAACTCCTTTCTAACAGGAAGAAACCTCCGGCAGAACCAGGCTCAGGGAGGGGCGGCCATCTGCTGCGACCGGTTGGGGTGAGAGAAGGAAGACAGGATAAAATGCACAGAGATTAATAACAAGTACGATTTAATGCAGAGAGGTCTATTAACACACAGTGATTGAAAAAGGTGACTGGAAAGGAAAAACTCAATGCATCATGGGAATCCCCAGCAGCCTACATCTATTGCAGCATAACTAAGGGAGGATTCGGGGTCACCTGGTCCAGCCCTAACTATATGCTTTAACAAAAAGGAAAGTTTTAAGCCTAATCTTGAAAGCAGAGATGGTGTCTGTCTCCAGAATCCAAACTGGAAGCTGGTTCCATAGACGGGGGCCTGAAAACTGAAGGCTCTCCCTCCCATTCTACTTTTAAATACTCTAGGAACAACAAGTAGGCCTGCAGTGCGAGAGCGAAGTGCTCTAATAGGGTGATATGGTACTACAAGGTCATTAAGATAAGATGGGGCCTGATTATTTAAGACCTTGTATGCAGTGTTGGGACTAACGCGTTATTAAGTAACGCGTTACAGTAACTACGTTATTATTGTGGTAACGAGCACGGTAACTAGTTATTATGCCAAAACCAGGAACGCGTTACTCGTTACTGGGATTTAGATAGGTTCGTTATTCGTTACTTCGTGTGGTGGCTATCGCGGAGCTTCCACAGATTCAATAACATTAGCAAGTGGTGGAGGCAGCAGGTGGATGAAGGAAAAGGGAGGCAAGAGGAGAGACCCGAAGCGGCCGCTGGTCCGAGAGTGTCAGGTGAACTGAACTTCAGGTAAGAAGTTATAACCTGCAGTCTATCTGGGTCAGATATAAACCAAGTTTAGGTGGAGTTTATTTTCGTTATGCTGACTTTTTCGTACTGCGTGCTAGCTAGCATGACGGAGTTTCTATACAGCTGGGTGGTGCTATGATGTTACTGATGTTGACCTTTATTTTGTTCATAAGGTTAATTATTAGAGTTGCCAACCGTCCTGTAAAAAACAGAATCGTCTCGTATTCAGAGAAAATATTACGCGTTTCGTATTGAGGTGAAAAGGAACACATTTTGTCCCGGACTTCAGCTACAATGAAAAAGACGCAAAGCTGGAGTTATTCTGTGTTTACGCTGCACAGCTGCCTCTTCTTCTCTCATCCTCTCACCCTCCCTCTCCTGTTTCTACTTCAATCATGAAACTGATCAATGATCAGCTGATCGGCTTTTCTCTCTTTTTTATTTTTCGCCCACTTTGCGCCAGAAAGAGGAAACCAGCTGATGTCGCGCTAAACAACAGCAGCACTTTTAAGCTTGATCAGCTGTTGTTAGAATTTATTTAATATTAATTTCTAGTATCAGCTGATGTTGGCTGGAGCCACAGCTGTAAAACTGCTGGTCATGATATCGGTTTGGTTATGTGATGAGAGGGAAACATGAAGATGAAACCAGGAGATGTCCTTACTGAATCATCAGAGCTGAACAGGTGATGGAGAAACAGGTTTACCTTTTAGTTAACATGAATGAGTTGAAGAGAAGTTATGAACTGTTGAAGGACATGTCCTGGTCAAAAATGACTCCAAGGTTCCTCACAGCGTTACTGGAGGCCAAGGTAATGCCATCCAGAGTAAGAATCTGGTTAGATACCATATTTCTAAGCTTTTCAGGGCCGAGTACAATAACCTCAGTTTTATCTGAATTAAGGAGCAGAAAGTTAGCGGCCATCCAGATTAGGGGTGGGTGATATAAACAATATACGATAGAAACAATATAAATTTGGCCAACGATAGAGATTTTGACTATATCGCTATAGCGCATGTTGATGATGTCATCAAGCTGCACCTGTTTTGGTCGAAAGCATCGCACCGGCTAAAACCATTATCATCTGCAAATTATGGCGGGCGACAGTCATAGCAAAGAGATGAAGCACTTTTGAAATATGGGGAAAGCCAAAAACTACGCTTCCTCCACTTCCGTAACATTGATTCGTTAATGTTGAATTCTCTCGCAGCTGTTCTAGTCCCATTTTGTTGCAGTATATTAATAACTAACCTTTTATTGTGGATGAATAATATCAGTTGTTCTCCTGACTGAAGTTTGGCCTGTGTATAGCATCCTGCTATGCGATTGCATTTGTCCCTAACCACCAGAATCTGTCACGTTAACTTTTATCGAGTGGAAAAAAAGTTGGCGTTCATCCTCCAGCTTCAATGTGCTAATGTTATGCTAACATAGCTGTGTCGCTAGCAATCACGTAGCACAAAATTATATACCAGGTAGTCCAACTTCAGTAACCCTGCAAACGCCACTGCTGTTTAGTTTTCTGTCTTCATTTATGTTGGAAGTGGTAGCAGAGCTGTACGTTTTAATTAGTTTCAAAAATCTCTCAGTCAGAGCATGGCATGAAATGTTTAGGTGTAAACTAGCGAGCTAACTTCCTATTAACTTCTAACTCCGTTAAATTTAATAAATTCTGTTTTCATGGATGCATGGATGTAAAACTTAATTGTTACACCAGACAAAGGAGCAACGTTGATGATTTAATTAAAGATGAAATAATTTAGACCGTTTTTAACTCTTAGTGTTCATTTGACTTTGGGACCTAAAGTTGACAGAGTTTTGGACCCAGATTACTCCACAAAGCTCCTCACTATGGCAGCCGTAATGCTCTGACAATCCATCAAGCAGTGTGGCTTACCAAAGTTGTACTAAAACATTTTTTAACAGATTTCTGCACGCCAAAATCGGTTCGAGGTCAGTTAGCACAACCAGAATTCATACATAAGGCACACTCTCAATTTTTGAGAAAATTAAAGGATTTTAAGTGTGCCTTATAGTGTGAAAAATACGTTATACAGAAGAAAAGAATATATCGTGATATATATCGTTACCGCATGTGCTTCAAATGGTATCATGATTAGAGCAGGGCGATATGGCCAAAAATATTTATCACGATATATATTTGAAAATTTGCGATAACGATATAACTGACGATATAATTTATGCGAGACAAAATACAACTTCACAACATTACTAGCGCAAAAAGACAACCTTCCATTTATTTTCACTTAAACAAGAAGCTGGTTTTTATGTACATTAAAGCTTTATAAAAATGTAACAGTGCAAATGCAAATTCCTTGCTGAAAGTTTAACTAAAAGGCATTTCCAGTAGAAATGGGCTGACATATCCTGAGCATAACCATGTATAATATCCACTGAAGTTAAAAAGAGGTGCTTTGCAACATTAAACTGCAGTGTGCAGTACGTATTTTTCGGACCATAAGGTGCACGGGATTATAAGGCACATTAAGTGAAACAAAGCAGTCAGATAAATCAAACTTTATTAGACTCATTCTTGCTTCCTCCACTTCTGTACCATTGATTCATTAATGTTGAATTCTCTGGCAGCTGCTCTATTCCCATGTTGTTGCAGTATATTAACCTTGTATTGTGGATGGATTATCTCAGTTGTTCTCCTGACTGAAGTTTGGTCCGTTTACAGCATCCTGCCATGCAACTGAATTTGTCTCTATCAGGAACCTTAACGTTAACTTTTATAAGTGGAAAAGTGTTAGTGTTCGTCCTCCAGCTTCACTGTTTATGTTATGCTAACATAGCTGTGTCGCTAGCGATCACGTAGCACATCATTATATACCAGCTAGCCCAACTTCAGTAACCCTACAAACGTCACTGCTGTTTAGTTTCCTGTCTTCATTTATGTTGGAAGTGATAGCAGAGCTGTACGTTTGAATTTTTTCAGAAATCTCTCAGTCAGAACATGCAATATCATGCTTAGGTAACTAGCGAAACTAGCGAGCTAACTTCCGCTAGCTTCCTGCTAACTTCTAACTACGTTAAATGTAATAAATTTTGTTTTCATGGATGCCTGGAAGTTAAACTTCATAGTTACACCTGGTAAAGCAGCAATGCTGATCGTTTTATTAAAGATGAAAGAATTTAGACAGTTTTTAACTCTCAGTGATGCTGCAGTGTTGTTTGACCTGAAGCATACAGAGTTTAGGACCCAGATTACTCCCAGATTTAAGAGCATCTTAGTCCGACAAATACGACAATAACGACGGCCGCTTGCATGTTCTGCAAAAAAATGTGCTTTGTCGTGTATCTGACGGACAAACACCAAACCAGTTCCACATCACTGAAGTTGCACCATTTTTACAAACCAATTCTGGTTCATTTGTTTCACTCAACAATCGGCCATGTGCGTATGAAAACAAAGGCACTGCGCATGCGCGTTTTACTCATATTCTATCGCGATATTTCATTTTCCTATCGTTGCCTAACATTATACCGGTATTACCGTGAACGGTATAATATGGCCCAGCCCTAATCACGATATGAATTTTAGGCCATATCGCCCAGCCCTAATCCAGATCTTTATGTCCTTTATGTCATTCCTGCAGTTTAACTTTTTTTTTTTTTTTTTTTTTTTTTTTTCTTTTTTTTTAAATGACATCAGAAACAGCAGCATGCGACATTACGTGATGGCAGAGCTTCAGTTCATCCTTTGTCTTTTTTTTTTTTTTTTTTTTTTTTTTTTAATAAATAGGACAGGGGGAATGAATGAGAGAAAGAGGGGGAGAGAAAGAAAGAAAACCAAAGGGGAGAAGAGACGGTGAGAAGGGGGGGGGAAGAGAGAGAAAAAAGAAAAAAGAACTCCTGGGTCACCTGTATGGAGAAAAAAAAAAACAAACAAAAAAAACAAACAGAGGAGACAGCAAACAACAAAGAGCAACATAATAATAGAGAAAACAAAGCACCATCACAATAAACTAGCTAGTCATAGATATCAATATTTACTAAATAATAAACGATATTGTGCAGCACGCAAGATAGACCGCGCACAGTGTGCTTTGAGGCAGCAGCCAAGAAAGCTTTAGTCCGCGTCTGTGAATACCCATGTGTGCATACCTGTGTGGATCAGCATGCTTGCATTCCAAAGGTTTCTCCATGTAATGATCTGCTAGGGAGTGTGGGGGGGCCACAACCCCGTCCTCCAGGGTGTGAAGTGGGTATGGAGGAGATCAAAACTCCAGACATCCAGAGGCCCCCAGAACACAAGAGACCATGGAAGACCAACAGAGGGGCAGCCGCGCCACTGTTCCAGTAAGAGCTGAGGAGAGTCCCAGATGAGGGCTCGCCCAGCAGCCGCGGAGCAGAAGTCAGGGGGAGTTGCAGTGACGCGCCCGTGAGCTCCGCCGGCCCCCAGCTGTGCCTGAGTGACCGAGCCCCAGGCCGAGAGGCCGGGGGCACCCCACCTCCAAAGGGGCCCGAGCGAGCCCCAGGCCCCGACAAGCGGCCGCCAAGGAGTGAGCCGGTGTGTACCCGGACGCCCACCCCCAGACACAAAGAACCACCAACACACCGACACCTGAGGGAGTCCGCCACCGGCAGGGGAAGTGGTGGTGGGTGGAGATAGGCCTCCAAACCTTGGAGGGCCTGAGGTGTCCCCAGAGAGGTGGCGTCTGATACCCAACCTGACATATAGACACAGACATACGGGCACACACAGACACAAACATCCATTCCCACCCTCATGCTCTCATATGCACTCACTCCACACTCAACCAACGTGGAGACAGACATAAAGAGACGCTGTACACACAATCACACTCCCCAAGCGTACTCTACAAACCGGGTCTAGGTACCCTTGCCCCTGGAGGGGGGAATTGCACCCAGACCCAGGTGGTGTTACCCTTTTCCCTGCGGTGGGGAGGTGCAGACCACCCCGACTCCGCAGCAGCAGGGAGGCCCCACACCCCAGACCGCAGTCGGACGGCCAACTCCTCCTACTAGCCCTCCCGCTCCAGCAGGCCGCAGAGAATGGGGGTGGGAGAAGACTCCAAACCTCCCTCCACCCGCTCATTGTAGTGTTGATGCATATGTGTTCTAAGGTGCAATTAAAACCCAGGAGGGCATGGAGCTACCTGCCAAGGAGCAGCAGGTAAGCGCATAGTCCCTCCTGCTAGCCCTCAATGACTAAGTGTATTTAAAATTGAGAGGTGGGCAACGACGTCAGGGGTGAGGTATACACCCTGATGGTAATTTGGACTCCGTGATTGTGCCCACCCCCAAGATCCTATATGTATGTGTAATGAGAGTGTGAATAATGTGAATGTCTAAGTTGTGGGATAAAATTGAGGCAGAGGCAGCCAGAAGGGGACAGGGGGGGGGGGGGGGGGGGGTAGCCTCCTCTGCACCCTGGTGACATACCCCCACTCCAAGGCCCTGCATGTGTGGGTGGTTGTGGAGGAGCAGGAAGAGGGAGGCAGCTGGAGACGGGGAGGGAAGGAAGGGAGGGGCAGGTAACCCCTCCCTGGGGCCAGCTCCCCCGCTGACCCCAGTAGGCACTCCCACCCTCCGCGACCCGCCAGGGAAGGGGGGCCCAGGCCCATCAGACCAGGGCCCACTGCAGTTTAACTAATTAGTGTGTGTTATCTGGCTTCATGGATAGATAGAGCTGGGTGTCATCAGCATAGCAGTGAAAATGTAGATGTAAGGCAGTGCAGGGTACCTAGACCCGGTTCGTAGAGTACGCTTGGGGAGTGTGATCGTGTGTACAGCGTCTCTTTATGTCTGTCTCCACGTTGGTTGAGTGTGGAGTAAGTGCATATGAGAGCATGAGGGTGGGAATGGATGTTTGTATCTGTGTGTGCCTGTATGTCTGTGTCTATATGTCAGGTTGGGTGTCAGACGCCACCTCTCTGGGGACATCTCAGGCCCTCCAAGGTTTGGAGGCCTATCTCCCCCCACCACCACTTCCCCTGCCAGTGGCGGACTCCCTCAGACATCGGTGCACCCCTCTCGGCCTGGGGCTCGGTCACTCAGGCACGGCTGGCTGCCGGCGGAGCTCACGGGCGCGTCACTGCAACTCCCCCTGGCTTCTGCTCCGCGGCTGCTGAGTGAGCCCTCATCTGGGACTCTCCTCAGCTCTTTCTGGGACAGTGGCGCGGCTGCCCCTCTGTTGGTCTTCCTTGGTCTCTTGTGTTCTGGGGGCCTCTGGATGTCTGGAGTTTTGATCTCCTCCATACCTGCTTCATGCCCTGGAGGACGGGGCTGTGGCCCCCCCACACCCTCTAGCAGATCATTACATGAAGGAACCTTTTAAAAAAACAAGCGCGTCCATGCTCACAGGGGTACACATGGGTGATCACACCCACAAACTACACCCTTTTTGGCTCCTACCTCAAAGCACACTGTGTTCTGTTGATCTTATGTGCTGCACAATAATGTTTAATATTTAGTATTTACTGTCATATTCCCATATATCATTGTGATGTTGTTTATTCTATTACTCTTGCTCTCTTCTGCTTGTTTTCTTTTTTCTTTCTCAGCAGGTGACCCAGGTGATCGATAGATGCATTTTTTTTTCTTTTTCTTTTTTTTTTTTCTGCCCGTTCTGTTGGTTTTTGTTTTTTGCCCTTCTCCCCCGTCCCTCTTCTCAGCTGTTTCTCTTTCCCTCTTTCTTTCTCCCCTTCTTTCCCCCAGTCAAGTCTGTCCTGTATTCAGTAAGTGAAAATAAAATAAACAATAAAAGGTGAATCAAATGGACCATTACGGCAAGGCTGGGATGGTCAATTTGGTAAAGTAAATCCGTTGGGCATCTTTCTTTGCCTTTAGACAACAATTCTGATCAGGGCCGTGCAGAGAGGTTTAAAGGGGCGGGTGCTCAAAGTTAAAAAGGGGCACATTGAACCAGGCTGAATAACAACAACACACATTCATCAAGAATCTAATATGGGAAGGGCAGGGCTGTGTTGATCTGAGACTGTAGACAAAAAAGTCCACAGGAGAGATGGTAGCTGATTAAACAAGTGTCATGAGATAATAACAAAATCCAAAGATTGGTGACAGCGCTTGGAACCATAAGGCAACAAAAAACTGTGAGAAATAATTTAGGCTCTGCCTGTGAATCACTCTTTGCTTCTCTTCTTCTTTCCATCCTATCATTTCATATATCACTCTCCACTTGCTGTCTATCTGAGAACAAGGCACAACTTGCTATTGCAATAAACTATAATCTAATTATCCACACCTAACAACTCTTGCACTTAATCTATAATAAAATGATGACAGAAAAATGTTATAGCACTGCCTTTAGTAGCCTCACACAGCTCCTGCTGTTTCCTCCTCATGTCCTTACCAGGCATGTCTGGACAATGTTATATCATGAGTAATATTTTTTTTTTTAATCCATCTAAATAAAACACACACATGCACGCACACACAGTGACATTTTAGACCTTCTTCAGAATACTGTATATACTATGGGCATCACAGTGCTGATCCAGAATCCTTACATTATTATTTATTACTAGAGCTACAATAATAAAGCAATGAGGAGGGGGAAGTAATAAATATGAAATAATGTCATTATGATGATTCCATTTGTTTCACTATCCACTCTGTGCAGGGGCAAAGCTTATTACATTTTTAAACTGTAGATATACAATCATTTTACTGCTGTAAAATCCAAATTTTGTCTTATTTAAAATATAAATCTAATATAATCTGCTTCTTAATGTATGTTCTTTAAAATACAGCTTGTGTTTTTTATTATATTATAATTATAATAATGCATAATTATGTGGACATGCATATTAGATCGTTTTTTAGTGAAATATAATCCCTCCAGAAAGGCAGGAAAAGCCCGGAAACTTACTTTAAAACTAAATATGTTCCCTAAAACGGGGACAGACCCATGACAGCCTTACACAGGTAGCCAGCAGCTATGACCAGCACTACTTGTGCAGTTAATACAAGGACAGGTAATGTTTGTCACGCTGTTGCAAACACAGCACGCTCGTTTGTTTCAGTTCGTCAGTTGCAACAAGACAGCTTACCAACGTGTACATAATAAGCTAATACTCCTGGGTGCTATACACTACAGTGTACGCTGTACACCTACTTACTGGTTTTGTCGCATCAGTCTGTGTCTCTGAGTTAACTTGTGTTTCTCCTACAGCTCCGGACCGCTAAAAATGCGCGTGCTCTTTGTGAGCTCGTTCCCGGCTCGTAACCAGCGCGTTCTGCCGTCAAGGGTGATCATTGGTTAAATGTGATCATGTGACTGATGCAAGCCAGATCCTTTTATTTAGCAAAACTGTGATTAATAGTTAAATATTATTGTTGAGGGGCACAGACAGGACTCCGCACGCACACACACATAAAAAAAATAAATAATTTTTTTAAAAAGTTGCCTCAACAAAAGGGCACTTTGGGCACCCATGAGGAAAGGGGCGGGTGCTCTAGCCCCCCCCCCCCCCCCCCCCCCCCCTGCACGTGCCTGAGGTAATGTTCAAATAATTTTATCCTCCCAGTGTTTTCAGTGTGGGAGAAAGTACTCAGGGCCTTCAAGTTACACACTATGAAAGGATTAATATTCAGAAACCTAAAGTATGTATCAGCAGCAGAATGGAGCTAAAAATAAATGTTTGTTCCAGTTCTATGAAGCTTTGAGTATTTTGGATTTGTAGCACTGCTGTGTTTGTTGCATCGTATTGCTGTAATTGTTTATATGCTTTATATATTCTGAGGTAAGTTGATCTATAGTGTTACATCATATTCTATAAGGATGTTATGTGTTTGTAGACTTTCTGCCCAGTTTGACCCATTTAGCAGAAGTCAGCCTGTGTTTTGGAGTTTGCAAGTGTTTTGGAGTTTGTACGGGGTGTTGATTCATTTAAACTAACATAATCATCCTGCTGCAACCAGGTTTCTGTAAAGCAAAGTAAATCAGTTTGTTGATCAATTATTAAGTCATGTACTAAAAGAGACTTGGAAGAGAGAGACATAATATTTAATAATCCACATTTCTCTGTCTTACTCTTTGGTTCAGATGTGGATACTGTATTGTTCTTTCTTTATGATTTTTTTATGTATACGTTGTTTTTTGCTGGTTTTTAGTTTGTTTTTTGTCTGTTTGGGAGCTGACACAGTCTCTATGGAGATGAGGAGAGAAGCTGCAGAGAGCCGTGTAAGACTGCAACTCTGCTTCCTGGTCCCAACTCTGGATAGTCATATTTTGGGGGGTTTAATACATTTGTCCATATTTCTAGAAATGAGAGCTGCTCCATCTAAAGAGGGATGGATGCCGTCTCTCCTAACAAGACCAGGTTTCCTCCAGAAGGTTTGCCAATTATCTATGAAGCCCACATCATTTTTTGGACACCACTCAGACAGACAGCAATTTAAGGAGAACATGCGGCTAAACATGTCACTCCTGGTCTGATTTGGGAGGGGACTAGAGAAAACTACAGTGTCCAACATTGTTTTGGCAAAGTTACACACCGATTCAATATTGATTTTAGTGACCTCTGATTGGCGTAACTGCGTGTCATTACTGCCGACGTCAATTAAGATTTTACTGAATTTGCATTTACCCTTAGCCAGCAGTTTTAAATTTCCCTCAGTGTCACCTGCTCTGGCCCCTGGAAGACAATTGACTATGGTTGAGGTGTCTCTAGCTTCACATGTCTCAGAACAGAATCGCCAATTACCAGAGTTTGACCCCTGGCTGGTGTGTCACCGAGTGGGGAAAAACAGTTTGAAATATGAACAGGGGCTTCTGTTTAAGACTATGCTTCCTCCTCATCGTCACCCAGCCGCATGGGGTGTGCCGGGGAACAGCTAGCGGGGCCTACGCTATCTTCGGCTGCACGTCCTATCCGGTCTTTAAAATGGTAAATGGCCTATATTTATTTATTTATTTATTTATGCTTTAAACTACATTCAGTCATCCACCCATTCGCACACACAGGTGATGGCAAGCTACATTGTAGCCACAGCTGCCCTGGGGCACACTGACAGAGGTGAGGCTACCGGACACTGACACTTGTGAAGTGTCTTGCCCAAGTACACAACGACCGAGACTGTCGGAGCCGGGGCTTGAACCGGCAACCTTCTGATTACAAGAAGAACTGTCAACTCTTGAGCCACGATCGCCGATCACTTTAAGCGATAACGTGACAAATCCTGCAAAGTAGTCTGTGTTTAATATGGCTTTTGTGTTGTTAACATGTTTAATGTTTTGTATCTTCTTCTATTTATTTTCAAAAAGCCCCTAAAAACAGTCAGCGATCACTGTCGGACTCTCTCGGCTTTTATTACCAATAATTATTTTAAAGTTCAGTTTTTAAAACCTTACGATGTAACGCCCAGCCCATGCAGCAGTAGGGGAGACCGGGGATAGTTGTAACGTGGGTCAGTTGTAACACTTCCAATTTCTCCAATCAGGGCTAAGTTTCAAATTATGTGATTCATCCTGTGCATGCCCAATTCAGTTCTGCTATCACATGTAAAAAATCAGCACATTTTGTCAAACACAGACAATTTAACATGGAAAAAAAGTAATTTGTATGCCAAAAAGTAAGTATTTCTACTTTATTTCAATTTCTAATAGCATTATCTGCTTTGCAGTTAAACTCATCAAACTTAAATTGTGTTATTTGTATGTCTATGGGGATATATTCTGTGTAGGTCTTTAGTGCTAATGTTTTAGCCGTTGGCTGTAATGTTAGCTAGTTCATGGCTATAGGAGTCTGGGTCAGTTGTAACAGCAACAGTCTGGGTCAGTTGTAACAATAATGCAGATGTTACAACTTACCATACTATTACTTTAACTTATATTAAACAAGTTGGGGCAACGACATCAGCAGAGAGAGGTTCACTGGTCACCTTTGTATATGCGGTTAATGCCATTGGCAACACAATTCCTCCACTGTTTGTGTTCCCACACATACATTATGCAGACCACTGTGTCAGAGATGGACCAATAGGAAGTACTGGTAGTGGAAATAAATCAGGATGGGTGCAAGAAACAGATTTCCTCATCTTTCTGAAGCACTTTGCAAACCACACCAAGGTAAGCCATGATAAAAAGTAATGGAATTGCGATGCTGGTGAACAACTACATTTTTTCAGCTTCATTGTTATGTTCAAAATTGGTGCAAGAGTTGTAGGTTTTAATGCCCACTGAGCCAATGAGGCCAAACTCAAGGAAGACCAACCAAAATTAATGAAATATTCAGTTGCAGAAATTTCCATAACTTGTCTTTTTTGGGGGGTTGGAATATGTTCAAAAGCTGGATTTCTGCATTCTGTCACACACACACACACAGCTATATAAATGGCTCTAAGTGCATTCATGTGTTGAATAAACAAAGATTACATGTTAATGTTTTGTTAGTACCCTTATTTCATTGTGTTACATTTCACCCCAGGATATGTTACAACTAACCCAGACTATGGGGTTAATTGTAACATTTCACTCTTTGTGTTTGAGGCCATACCATGCAATGGGTAATTGTGCTGCAGAGAAAATAGCTGCACTATTTAATAGCCGAGACATGTAAATACTTTGCATTACATTTTGAATCCACTACCTTAAAAGAGCTCCAATTTACAGATAGAAATGTCAAAAATGTTACAACTATCCCCGGTCTCCCCTATATTCTTCATTTCCGGTTAATACTTCTACAGCTGCTGTTATTGTGTATATATTTATTTATATTTAGATTTCTTCATACATTCTTATATAGTTCTATATTGTGTATTTTGTTGTACAGTTATTTTATTTTCAACCTTAATTTATATATTTATCTTTATCTTATTCTTCCCAGTTAAATTTACCCTTCATTCTAATTTGTGTTGTACAGTTATTTCATTTTTAACCTTAATTTATATTCTATTCCTTCCTAGTTAAATTTACCCTTTTTAATTTTTCATATTTATTTCCTATCTTATTCATAGCCTTTTCCTTTTTTGTTTTCTTTAGGTCACGAGCAGTTGTCCAAGCATTTCACTACATATCGTACTGTGTATGACTGTGTACGTGACAAATAAAAATTTGAATTTGAATTTGAATTTGAATTACTAACTTCGTATTGTGGATGGATTATCTTAGTTGTTCTCTTGGCTGAAGTTTGGTCTGTTTACAGCATCCTACCATGTGTTTACATTTGTCCCTGACCACCGAGAATCCTCACGTTAACTTTTATCGAGTGGAAAAAAGTTAGCGTGTTCATATTATGCTCACATAGCTGTATCCCTAGAGGTCACGTAGCACATCGTTATATACCAGCTAGCCAAACTTCAGTAACCCTACAAATGTCACTGCTGATTAGTTTTCTGTCTTCATTTATGTCGGAAGTGATAACAGAGCTGTACGTTTGAATTTGTTTCCAAAACCCCGCAGTCAGGACATGCTATATTGTATTTAAATGGAAGCTAGCGAGCTAACTTCCTGCTAATTTCTAACTCCATTAACTGTCATAAATTTGTCATAAATCAGTTTTCATGGATGCCTGGATGTTAAACTTAATTGTTACACCTGGTAGAGCAGAATGCTGATCATGTTATTACAGATGAAAGACTTTAGACCGTTTTTCAACTCTCAGTGATGCCACAGTGATCGTTTGATTTATGGACCTGCAGTGGAGTTTGAGCCCAGACAAGGCTAGTGACGTCAGACATAAAGACTGGATAGCGGCCTGGCTAGCAACGGATGAATCGAGGGTGTGAAGTCGAGTCTCAAATTCAGTAATCCTGGCCTCCAGAGCTGCAAATATGCTAGATTTGTTACAAGTATCATTACTGCTGAGGAGGCAGGAAAGTGCAGGCGGGACAGGTGAAGAGGCCATGCTGCTAGCGAGTCGGCTACAAGCCAAGCTAAGCTAGTGAAACAGCAAAGACACAGTGAATGAATACTTTGGCTATAAATTAGGGAGTGAGTACACAGAGAGTGTGCTTTGGATGAAGCACGTGAAGATTATACTATAAAAACAGAAGTTATCTAAAAGTGTTTAATTAAATTGCTATGCAGATAAGCTACTCAACAACACCACTGTGTGTTGGAACAGGAACAGGAAGTGATACTCTATAGTGATGTGTCGGTCGCGAACGAAACAGCTCTTTGAGCCGACTCTTTGAAGTGAACGACACGAGCCGTGGGTGGTGTACAGTCGTGGGTGGTGTACAGCCGTGGTTTTTTTTGTTTTTGTTTTTTTTTTCTTTCTCTCACCCTCTCTCTCGCACTTTTTTTCCCACTTCACTCTGCACGCAAGCCTTGTGCTTTGGGCTGGGAAGAGGGGGGAGGGGCGGTAGTTACACTCGCAGAAGCACAGGAACAGAGCGGGAGGGAAAGAGAGAGAAAGAGAGCCAGGGAAAACAAGGTCACATTAGAAAGGTATAGTAATCATCCACAACTATTTTCAGTTGCGGATGATAAAGGATTCAGAAAGTTTATTCATGCAGGCCCATATGACAGAGAATATGCATCTTCTTTTTGTTTTCATATTTTAATTTATATTTAATTGTGTTGTGGTTTGCAGTGTTTTGTGTTGTTTCACTTTAAATTTGTTTAAAAGGAAAAAACTGAAAATTTAAGTAGTTAAAAGTTGAAATGTAAGTAGTTGGTTTTTGTATAATATGATTTATTGATTACATTTTATGTGGAGTGAATAAATAAAAGTATATTTACGTTGGCCCCTAGAGACAAAGTATGTACAAACTCCAAAACACGTAAAAACTCCGAAGCACATACAAACTCTGAAGCACGTACAAAACACAACAGAAGTGCTCCAGGATGCTAGGCCCAGTGTTGAGCTTTTGTTACCTCGTGGCTACACAAGCCAGGAAGTACCAATGACCGGATTTGGTGTGTGGTAGTAACAGGTAAATGAACTTTTTTTTTAAATTATTTGAATATATATGACTGCTTGTGTATAAATACACAAACAATACACATATGCTTTCAATTGTGTAATTTAAGTGATCTAGGTAGCTCTGTTTTGGAAGTTTAGTTAACGCTAGGAATGTGTTTTGTAGTTCGTACGTGCTTTTTGGAGTTTGTACGTGCTTTTTGGAGTTTGTACGTGCTTTGTCTCTAGGGGCCACTGTTTATATAGCCGAGCCGAAAGAGCCGGTTCTCTAAAAAGAGCTGGAAATCCCATCACTAATACTCTACCGAAGAGAGAGCGAACACCAAGTGACAGTGCCCACCAAGACATCAGTAGGGCTGAACGATTATGGAAAATAATCTAATTGCGATTTTTTGCCCCAATATTGCGATTGCGATGCGATATGCGATTATTTTTTAAGGTCTTTGTCTTCTGTATTATTAAACAAAGACAAGCAATACATCATATAGTATGGCCAATACTATATTACATTAATTTTAAACTGTTCTTTCCTGGAAGACAGACCTCTGTTATGATGACATGAGGTGATGCATGAATTGATGACTGACATTTTTATTTAACTTCTTCAATCACAACAGTATATTTGAACATACACAATAGTTTATTTTTAGCTTACAAACATCTGAGCATAAAGTGCTGACAAGGAACCCTGGTGTAAACATTAAAATGAAAGTCAGTACAATGTGCAGATTGCAGAAATATACATAAACAAAATCAGTGGCTTTACCACACTCAGTTTTTCGACATCTGTGAACTACTAGACAGTCATTCAATTAAAAAATAATATTAAATAAATAAAACTAATAAATAAAAAATACACACATCTTACTGATCTCTGCAGTCAGTAACATTACACATAAAGTGCAAACATAATAGCAATTGTATAAACACACACACAAACACGCCTTTAAAATTTAAAGGCGTGAAATTGGACGGTCTAGTTCTGATTAGCGTCACTGCTGTCTCGGTGGAGTTTAATAAACTCGGCCGTCTGCTTCTTGCTATCTAAAATATAACCAGACACTGGTGTAAATTCTCGACTGTCTCATACTTCTGTTTAATAAGTTTTCTGTTTGACGTTTAGTCAGCTGTGTGAAAACCAAGGAGGAACCCACCCGGGGGATTAATAAAGTTTTATTTTATCTAATCTAATAACTTTAATCTCAGCCAAACCGATTTACTCACGAACAAACAAAACACTGAAAAAAGCCCAACAATAACATTTTTAGGTTGTCTAAGTGACTTATATATTACGTTTAACCCGAGCAGCGAAACTCCGCGGTGATCTGAAAATGATGTGCCGGGAGTTGTGCCGTTCTCGGCCGCATCAGTAACCCTCGAGCTCCCGGCTAGCTGTCGAGCTGGTGGGTAGCAGACGCCTCTGAAAACGTCGAAGCACTTTTGCAAATATGGGATATCTTGATAAACCGAGCAGATATTTGATGTTTACACAGCTACTTTCTCGCCTGAAAATATTTTAAAAGCTTATTTTGTGACCCAGAAAGATTAGTATGAGTAATTTTAAAACTTAGTAGCGGCCGCCATTGTTGGAAACTGGAGTTTGGCTGGGCCGCGCTATGAATTCTGGGATATGGTAGTAATTTGGACAGCCTTCGGCGCGTCGCTGTGACGTAATCGGTCTACAAATGCGGCCTCAAGAGGATGCAGCCCATGAATTTGGACATGTCCAGAGTATAATCGCAGCCTTTGCGGTTAGAAAATTGCACTTGATCATGTCGCGATATTATCGCAAATGCGATATATCGTTCAGCCCTAGACATCAGTGTTGAAGGTAGGCTTTAAGTGTCAGTGTGAACACACAGATATAGTTCCTTGTCCCATATTTCCCATGTCAAACTCTGAACACAGGTTCATTGAATAATGATAAGTAAAGGAAAAAGTTCTCACTGTTGGTCGTTCTGCAGCGATACAGCAAGAGCAGGAGAATAATAAGAAGAGAGACTCCAAAAACCAGTCCAACAATCAACCACACAGGAGATGAAGAGCTGTCAGCTCCTGACACAGTTACTGTGACAACAAACAATAAAGTTTAATTATACTTTATAATTCATAAAATAATTTTAGGAAACTTCTCAGAAAATGAGGTGACTTCAAGCCTTAAAACAAAACTCATTTATAAAACTCCATCAAATGTTTTGATCCTGCTCACCTTTAACTGACATCCAGCTCTGTGCTGACTCTCTTCCTGAGTACTGACACTTGTAGAAACCTTCATCAGACTTTGACACTGCAGAGATCTTCAGCTCCCCTCGGGTATCATTTTGGATAAGTTTGTCATTGTGATAGAAAAACACATTGGAAAGTATTTTTTGTGTTCTCAAACTGCAGCTCAGACTAACAGAAGCTCCCTCAGTCACAGGATGAACAGGACTCACCAGGATAGGACCATTACCATCATCTGTGACACAATCACACACAATTGTTTCAGTCACATCAGCTGCTGCACACTTTGAGAAAAAGCTGACAAACAATAATAAGAACAGATTGTACAAATGCTTTTTTTATCATGAAGATCTGATCTTGTGTATTTAAAAACTGCTGTATGTGTTTTATTTTTCCCACATGAAATGACTTCACATACAGCAAAGCTGGGACAAATGTTCATGTGACGTCTAAATCATTCAGATCCAAGAAGTAAATGTATAATAACATACTCTGTACAGTGATGTTGACTGCACTGCTGAACTCTCCTGATCCAGACTCACACCAGTACACTGCAGTATCTGACTCTGATGTGTTGATGTCACATGTGGATCCAGTCATTCTCCTACAGACAGAGAGTCGGGCGTCCTCAGAGAACTTCCTCACTCTCCACTCAGGGAAGTTTCCCTCACAGGTCAGTGAGACAGAGTCAGAGGTGAAGTGTTGCACTCTGTCAGGACTCACTGTGAGAGACGCTGCTGAATGAACATCTGGAAACAACATGCAGTGAAGAGACAAAGCTCACAGATGTTAGGATTATAATGTCAGAAATGAAAAGATTGATTCTTCTTCTCAAAATAGTTTTTAAATGGGTTTATCACAGTGAGAGAGATGTTGGTGAATTAAATGATGACATCATATCAGCTCAATGAAACGATAAACAGAATCAAACTGACCTGCAGACCAGACAAACTTTGGTTGACTGTGATCAGTGTGATACTCTGGGTCTCCTCTTCCAGCTCTGCACACATATCCTGCTGTGTGTGTCTGTCCATGAATGATGTAGGAGTCCTGTGCAGTCCCACTGCCATCAGGTAGCAGCTCATAACTGGAGGATTTCTCTGATAGATCAGCAACAGCTTTATACCAGTAGAAGCTCCATCCTGCAGACGGATGTTCAACCTCACAGTTCAGAGTTACTGAGGCTCCAGGACTCAGCCATGATGGAGACACAGTGAGGACAGGACGGGGTTCATCTGTTCAACAAAGATTTTCTCTCAATCTTTCGTCTCTTAACTCTGAATTCAATGTCACTAAAATGTTGACTCACAAATATTTATGATGAACTTTAAGAGTGAGACTATCTAAACATGTCAAATATCTCAACATGTACTAATAAAAACACATTTTTACAAACTGTTTCTATTTCCAGGTTAAATGAACTATGACTCTACTTACTGCCAGAAACTGTCAGTGTGACTGAATCACTCCACTCTGTTGTTTCATGCTGTGAACTTTTCATTCTGCCCTTACAGCGATAGTTTCCACTGTTGGATGATGAAGCAGATCTAATCCTGTGTTCATTTTGATTTGGAGCTTTTATCATGCTGTTTGTTTCCCACTCATAATCCCACTCAGTGTCTCCTCCATGGATCTCACATCTGACAGTGATCGTCTCTCCTCTGTATATCTCAGACCAGTTTGGATGCAGAGTCACAACAGGCCTGATTGAGGCTGTTACTGTTCAAGAAAGTACAATAAAAACACATGAATGTCAAAAATGTTAATGCCTTTTGTTCTTCAGCTTCCTCCTTAATCAGGAATTTATCTGACTTCATGTTAAACTGACCAGTTTTCCCAATCCTGACTGACTGGCTGTCCTCTGTGTAGTAAACTGGGTTTCCTCTTCCTCCTCTGCACCTGTAGAGTCCTTCCTGTGAGACACTGATTTGTCCATTTGAGTGGAAAACTGCATCTTGTGTGGTCAGGGCTTCAGAGGATTTCTCATCTCTGTACCAGTAGTATTTCCATCCAGATGATGATGATGGATTCACAGAGCAGGTCAGGGTCACACTGCCCCCTACTGGAACAGCTGTGTTATCAGCTCTCAGTTTGGCCTTTGGTTTATCTGCAGTTCAGTTTAGAAAAAGAACAAAAGTCAATGACTGAATCAAACCAGTTGAAATAACTTGGTGGAAATATGGAAATAATCAAATTTTTATATTATTATAGAAATATTACAAAAAAATTAGTATAAGAAATAAAATAGTATAAGAGTAATATTACAACTAAGTAGCTGCAGCTATTGTTGGAAATACGTGTTGTTTTGATGTTTTGATGTATTTCCATAAAGTGAGTTTAGACTTTTCATCAAGAAAAATCACAGTTTGTGCCTGTAAGCAAATTGGTAAGACACAGTAATGTTTCAGTGTGAAGCTGCAGGACTGCATTTTGTTTTCTGCAGCCGCTGTAATTTTTTAGTTAGAGTGACGCTAACCCAGCTGCTAATAAGGACTACTGTAGACTGCTGTTTTCCTAACTTTGTTGTAAAAAGTTAGCAAGAAGTTGCAGAGGATCGTTACCGGACTGGATAATGACAGACGAACTCCAGATAGTCACTCCGAGTGCCTGAGTCGCTCAGAGTACCTCTGCCAACGTGGGAAAGGAAAACAAATACCTGTGGACCACGTGGAGATCACGCACCTTCATCATCTTTGTGCTTCTCAAGGAACTGAAGACAACCTGTTAGCTGGACTAATCTGGTGAGTGTTGCACATTTTCACCATGTACTGAGGTTTAATTTATTTTTTGCTCTTTGACTGAAGAGACTGCGGTTTGGAGATCTTATTACATTGCTACGTTCTCCAGCATCAGTACAGGCCTGCAACAAGGCTGTATTAGTGCTGCTGGTTGTTCCTATAACTGAACTGATACTAAAACCTGCCATTTTATTATATTATTATTTTTTATAATTTTGGCTTACTAAGAGAGGGTTGCTATGGTGTATTTTACATTGTGTATGGTGTAATTTACTGCACTGTGATACACTAGTGTTCAATTTACAATAAGTGCTCCTGTTAAGACAGATGTAAACATGAAAACATGAAATGTCAGCATGAATCATGGTCCAACTCACATGAAACTGTCAGTCTGAAGGCATCACTCCATCCTGTTAAGAGATAGTCACTGCTACCCCGACATCTGTAGACTCCACTGTGGGACACTGAAACTCTGCTGATCCTGTATTCACTGGATGTTGGAGGGCTGTTTGTGTTGGGTGCTGTCCATTCATATTTCCACACCTTTCCTTCACCTCCCTGAATCTCACAACTGAGAGTGATTGTGTCACCAGTGAATATCTGAGACCAGCTGTGCTGCAGTTTCACAGCAGCCAAAACTGTTCAACAAACAAATAAACACAATTTTTTTAAAACTAATCAACAGCAAACAAAATACATTTAAAAAATATAGTTATAAAGTGTTATAAAATCTTGAATTTGTTTTATTTCACAAAAAAACTTAACCCTCACCTTGTTTCTGAATTGTAACTGCAGCACTGTCCTCTGTGGAGAAAACTGGATCTCCTCTCCCTCCTCTGCAGTAATAGATGCCTCCTTCTGAAATACTGATTGTGTGCTCTGATGTTCCAGCTCCTATTTTCTGAGCTCCAGAAAACTGTGAATCACGTCTGAACCAGTCAAACTTCCAGCCAGCAGAGCCCTCCACAGAGCAGCTCAGTGTCACACTGCCCCCTGCTGGTATGACTGAACTTTGTGCTGTCAGTGTGGCTCTGGGTTTACTTGCTGTTGAAGTTACAGGAAAAGAGAAAGCATCAGATTGTCACTTGCTTCAGGAATAATGTCTTTATAGTGAATTAAGTTTTAAAAGAAAAAGTAAGAATTCAAGAAAAATAAAGAAGTTTGTAATATGTTGAATTCAGTAAGTGCTTAAGAGCTCACAACTGTGTGTTAAGAAAATGGATGGATGGAAGGAAACAACTGTCTTCAAATCAAATTTGATGAGAATCAACAACTGGCAGCAGCACACATGAGGACAGCACAGGTATCTCAGCTAACTGTTAGCCAGCTAGAGAGCCAGGAGCTAACACTGGATGTATATAACATGATGAAAATCAGAGTGAATCAAGAATCAGGTGAGAGTGTTTTTACGCTCTGCCACCAAACTGTACTCCTAAATGCAGAGACAGGTGAACTATACACTGTTAGCTGTTAGTATGACTGAACTTTGTGCTGTCAGTGTGGCTCTGGGTTTAATTGCTGTTGAAGTTACAGGAAAAGATGAACATCAGATTGTCACTTGCTTCAGGAAAAACTTTGTATAAGAAGAACAACAAAAATTTACAAGAAAAAATAAAACCTTTACAAATTTGTAATATTTGGATTTCAACAAGTGAGTCTTTCATTCATGGTTTTAAAGCAAAATTTCCCCTCAAATTTAATTCAGAAAAAAAAAAAAACGTTTGGGCTTTTTGTTTGTTGGAAGGCCAACAGTACATATTGACTGATTAAAAGCTTGAGAGAATTTATCCAGATAAACTGGATAAAAATTCTTACATGATAGAGTCACTGGGATGATATCACTCCACCATATGAATGTCAAAAATGTTAATACATTTGTTCTTCATCTTCCTCTTTAATCATGAATTTATCTGAATTTATGTTAAACTCACCAGTTTTCCCAATCCTGACTGACTGGCTGTCCTCTGTGTAGTAAACTGGGTTTCCTCTTCCTCCTCTGCACCTGTAGAGTCCTTCCTGTGAGACACTGATTTGTCCATTTGAGTGAAAAACTGCATCTTGTGTGGTCAGGGCTTCAGAGGATTTCTCATCTCTGTACCAGTAGTATTTCCAGCCAGATGATGATGATGATGGGTTCACAGAGCAGGTCAGGGTCACACTGCCCCCTACTGGAACAGCTGTGTTATCAGCTCTCAGTTTGGCCTTTGGTTTATCTGCAGTTCAGTTTAGAAAAAGAACAAAAGTCAATGACTGAATCAAACCAGTTGAAATAACTTGGTGGAAATATGTCAATAATAAATATCACATAACTTTAATGGTGAAGCTGCAACAAACTGTACAACTATCACACAAACACAACACTAATCTTTCATATTTAATTTGCTGCATTTCTAAGTTAAAAACACACATGAGGAACAATCAGTGGATTTAATGTCTGTGAAGGTTCTCAGTCATCCAGGTCATCGTAGTCAAAGGAGCTTGCAAAGAAAAGCGTCTGGACTTCTTTAAGTTGCTTGAAGACGTTTCACCTCTCATCCGAGAAGCTTCTTCAGTTCTAAGGTCAAATGGTGGAGAGTCCCAGATATAAACCTAGTGGGAGTTTCCCCCCACAGAGGGACAAAAGGACCCCCTGATGATCCTCTAATCGCCTGAGCCAAGGTGTGAAATTAGGTGTGGGACCCAATCAGCCAGAGTTTCGGGTGTGTTCATTGTGAAACCTGGCCCCACCTTGTCATGCGAATTCCTGAGATCAGATGGCCAGTGTATTTCAGACCCAGCAACACACTCAGACAGAAACTGGTTCACCCGAAAGACAAAACGCCAAAACACAAACTTAACAACGTGGTGTATGCTGTACAGTGCAGCGAGGAATGCCCAGACCTCTACATTGGAGAGACCAAACAGCCACTTCACAAGCGCATGGCACAACACAGAAGAGCCACCTCCACAGGACAAGACTCAGCAGTCCATCTGCATCTTAAGGATAAAGGTCACTCTTTCGAGGATGCCAATGTTCACATTTTGGACAGAGAGGACAGATGGTTTGAAAGAGGAGTGAAAGAAGCCATCTATGTCCACTGTGAGCGACCATCTTTGAACAGAGGCGGGGGTTTACGACACCAACTCTCTGCCATCTATAATCCAGTTTTGAGATCCCTTCCCAGACGCCTTAACGCCCACTCACATCCTGGGCCATCTGACCTCAGGAATTCGCATGACAAGGTGGGGCCAGGTTTCACAATGAACACACCCGAAACTCTGGCTGATTGGGTCCCACACCCAATTTCACACCTTGGCTCAGGTGATTAGAGGATCATCAGGGGGTCCTTTTGTCCCTCTGTGGGGGGATACTCCCACTAGGTTTATATCTGGGACTCTCCACCATTTGACCTTAGAACTGAAGAAGCTTCTCGGATGAGAGGTGAAACGTCTTCAAGCAACTTAAAGAAGTCCAGACGCTTTTCTTTGCAAGCTCCTTTGACCAGTGGATTTAATGTTTCTTAGTGGATGTGGTGGAGCAGCTGAGACAGATTCAGCATTTGTTCTGCATTTCATCTTTCATGTATTAGAGCTGCACAGCAGAGAAGTTACTCTCATATGTTTTGTTCTCTTCACTGTGAATAAAAAGCTGCTGTTCAGGTTTTTGTTGTTGAAATAAAAACTAAACATTTTACTGACCAACATGAAAGACAGTTATAAAGCTGTAAGAAATAGAGATGGACCGATCTGATATTAGGTATCGGTATCGATCCGATACTGACCTAAATTACTGGATCGGATATCGGAGAGAAATAAAAAATGTAATCCGATCCTTTAAATATCACGAAAGCACCTCACAAAACTTGCGACATGGGGTAACTCAGCTCATAACCTTAGCACGGTGGAGCATGTATGCATCATATGGTGTGCAAGACCTGTCAGCAGTCTGATTGAACATTTGGAGCCTCGCTACCAAACCGGCATTTCATCTCCGAGGAAGTTATCCCAGAGAAGTAAAGCAGGTGTGTAAGTTCATCTCTGAATGTTTGTAAAGCGTTCCCGCGTTAAGCTTAACAACCGATATATGGAGCAACTGCCTCTTTTCTCCCCTTCCCTCTCCTGCTGCTACTTCAATCATGAAACTGCTTAATGATCAGCTGATCGGCTTTTCTGTGGCGAGTCCGTCTCTCTTGTTTGTTTTTGGCCCACTTTGCACCAGAAAGAGGAAACCAGCGGCTGAACAACAGCAGCACGTTTAAGCTTGATAAGCTGTTGTTAGGATTTATTTAATATTACTTTCTACTCGAGGATCTTTTTCTACGTAGCTGACGGCTGGTAACTGTGCAGGGGCGGATCTAGCAAAGTTTAGCCAGGGGGGCCGATAGGGCATGAACAGGGAAAAGGGGGCACAAAGACATATTCTCATTTAAAATGTCTAGCTTTTAATAAATAATGATCTGAATCTTACACCCAAAGTGTTAATCTGATGTAAAATGTATAGAAGTCCATTACTATATATAGTAACTATTAAGTCTAATATACCCTAGTAAGCTATACTACTTTTTCCATCTGTGCAGTCTGCAATTCTGTTGAAGAAAGATGTTGAATCTATTTAATTATTGTGGAAAAATAATTGATTGTTTTTTTTTAAACACGTGCATTAAATTAAAGTTGATTACGTCGATTAATCATCGGGAGGCGGAGGCTGGGGGGTGGTTCCCCATTTGTTTTTTGCTGGGAGTTGGCAACCCTATTAGTTAGGTTGCTTAATATTTCCGCAAAGTACTCTTTAAAATACCAGAATAGGGAGGAATGTGTAGGTTTAAGTTTATTAGATTGATCAGTGTTGCTAAACTCTTAAATATTTTGGGTGCAGTGTATTTTTTTCCATACAGGTATAACAGAATAGCTTTAGTATTTTGGGTTTTTTTAAACTTGAGTATGAACTTATACAAAATGCAGCAAGATATTAAAAAAAAAGTATTGATTAAAAAAAAAATACCGATAAGAATCCGATATAGTGTATCGGCAGATATCCAAATTTATGATATCGGTATCGCACATAAAAAAGTGGTATCGTTCCATCTCTAGTAAGAAAGGAGAAGTGTCATGAATCGCTGTGCGGCAGGCAGGAGTTGGACCCAAAAGGCAGGCACTCAGGCACGAAGTTTAAACACAAAGAACTCAGCTTTATTCGCTGGCAGGAGAAAGTCATACAAAGCAAACTAAACTCACAGAGAGACACAGGGAGATCCACACAGCATGAGGGACAACACAACACTGACTCAGAGAAACACAGGGTTTAAATACACTGGGGAGTAACGAGGGGAATGAGACACAGAAGGAGGGCACAGCTGGGAGAAATCAGGACTGACGAGACAAGCAAAGCAGGACACATTCACATAAGACACGGACCTTCAAAGTAAAACAGGAAGGATCACACAGAGACGCGAACTCGACACAGTGGAGACAGCAACTAAGAAACACAGAGACATAAACCATAAGGCAGAGGACTCTAAGAACCGAAAGACACAGAGGGGAACTCAAACATGCAGACACAGACTACACAGAACAGAGGGGACACAGAGAAACATGAAGGGCAAGGGATCGAAACTAGAAACCATAGAATAAATCACACAAGTACAATAATACAAACATCACAAAGAACTAAAAACGCTGGGTCAGGAGACCCAGGACCGTGACAAGAAGTGCTTTTTCCTTATTTAGATACTCTGGATGAAAGATCTTACATGATACAGTCAGTGTGATGATATCACTCCACTCTGATAAGAAATAGTCCCTTCTGCCCCGGCAGCTGTGTCCTCCACTGTCAGACTTAGTAGCTCTGATGATTCTGTATTCATTGGATGTTGGAGGTGTGTTTGACTTGGCTGCTCTCCATTCATACGTCCACTGAGCTCCTTCACCTCCCTGAATCTCACATCTGACAGTGACTGTCTCACCGCTGTATATCTGAGTCCAGGATGGCTGAAGGGTCACAGTGGTCTTACTGGGAACTGTTCACAGAAAAATATCCAGTTAGGAGACAAATAGAAACATATGATGAACAGAAAAATATCATGATTTCTATTCTATTCTTTCATGAACCAAGAGGAGCGTCGGCTTTCATCAACATTTGTCAGAGGCTAATTTTTCCCACAGAGATTGTAGCAGCTACTCTGCGACCAGACCTCGTCCTTTGGTCTAACTCCCAAAAACTTGTGTACATCATTGAGCTGATGGTACCATGGGAGGAAGCAACTGAGGAAGGATTCAAGCGTAAGAAGCTGCAGTATGCCAACTTGGCAGCTGAGGCAGAGGACAGAGGCTCGAAGATCAAAGTGCACCCAGTGGAAGTGGGGTGCAGGGGCTTTGTTGCCAGAACAACAGCAAAGCTGTTTAGAGAGGTTGGTATCAGAGGACAGGCACAACAGCAGGCTATAAGAGAATTAGCTAACACTGCTGAGAGGACCAGTCACTTGTTATGGCTAAAAAGGGCTGACATCACTTGGGCAGCTAAGGTAGTCACCTAGCCACGTGAGAAAAGAAAATATTCCGCTCTTCTTCCCTTTTCTGGGAGGCAGTGGGGAGGTCGAGCGTACAGCCCGATCCGGTAGGGAGGTGTGGGAAGCCAGATCGGGCGCCCCCCCTTCCAGTTCTCCTCTCTGCTCTCTCCTATCTTATCTTACTTGTCTTACTTCTCTCTATCACCTTTTCTGTCCCTTTGAAGAAATGAGGCTCCATAAATGCTAAAGAGGTAAGTATTTCTCAGTTGCAGTGAGTAGATAGAATAAAATAAACTGTAGAAAACTAAACAGCAGAAAGAAGAAGAGAAATTACAATTTTGACATAAACCACTGACACAATCCAGGGCCTGATCAACGCTGGAAGAGCCTCCTTGGATGAGGGTGTCTAGTGATAATGGCCGAAACACCCGATGAATCCAAGGTCCACTACTGACGATGTGTCCCAAATTTTAAAATCAGATCAGATCTCTAATCCCTAAACCTAATCAAGGAAAAATGTCAGGTTAGCCTGGGTAAAAGACCGAAGGTTGAGGCATACAACGATGTGTGCTACTGGTAAAGTTTCTGGGCTGCTTTTCCTCATAACAGCCATCCCCCAAGATTTTCTCCATTTAAAGAAATGCATTGTCAGGGATTGTAACATCTAGTGCTTTTACTGAATCATACAATAATAATAACAAATGTGCTGTTAGAATTCGATTTCACTTAGAGACAAATAGAAATATAAAGATCAAAAATAAGACTGAATAAATCTATTTTTCTATTTCCCACCTTCACAAATAATCTTAATGAACAGAAAACTCAGAGTTTGCCTCATCTCAAGGTTAAAAAACTCACAGGTGTGAGATAAAACTGTTATCAAAGATCACATTATGATCTCTCAGCTTGGCAGAAATAAAAAAAAAAAGTAAACTCACGTGTTTCCTGAACTGTGACGTCACTGCTGTCCTCTGTGTAGTAAACTGGATCTCCTCTCCCTCCTCTGCAGTGGTACAGACCTCCTTGTGAGACACTAATAACTCTGTTTGCTTCATTTCCTCTCATGAGCTGAGCTTTAGAAGAGACTGAATCACGTCTGAACCAGTCAAACTTCCAGCCAGCAGAGCCCTCCACAGAGCAGCTCAGTGTCACACTGCCCCCTGCTGGTATGATTGAACTTTGTGCTGTCAGTGTGGCTCTGGGTTTACTTGCTGCTGAAGAAACAAAATAGGTAAAACATTAAATCGTCACCACGAATACGTTTCTTACAGTACAGATCACACTTTAAACATTCACAGAGTAATTTATCTACAAACACAAAAAGAAATTAGTTTCCCTGCATGTGACACATTGGACTATTTAACAAACTAAATATTTCACTGATTTATGATTCTCTTATCAAACTGTCATCTCTGTACGTTCCTCTTTAACCCTCATGTTGTGTTCATTTTCTGTTAAACAATTTGTTCTGTCAAAAATGGCCGTTCCATTGAGATCATCATAAAAATTATAAAAACATAAAACTATAATAACAGATTTATTATCACCACTTGTTGTGTTTGGTCTTTTTATCAACTTAAGTTCTTGTGAGCATTACAGTTTTTGAACGTCTGTTATTTATGGTCTGTTTGTCTCTTAATCTGAGTTTATGCACCTTTGAGTTGTGAAAAACATCATTTTCAGGTTATTTTGACTATAATAAATAACCAGATAAAAGATAATATGCTGTTTATCACAGACTCATTTGGGTCAAAGTTACCAAGAACATTTGTTTTTTAAACCATTTAAAATGTATATACAGTCACAAAGTGACACCTGTGGTGTTGCTGGTCAAACTGATGAGGCATATTTCATTTGTTTGTAGAGGAAACGATCCCAAAGTTAAACTTGCTTCTGACACAGCTCCTGACCAAGAGCGTAGGAGATGAAGAAATTATCATCTTATGTCACTGAGACCTCCAATCATCTTCAGATCCACATACTTCACTTGGTTCTTTTCAGCAACACCGTCTGCAGGTTTCCCAGTATAAACCTGCATGTTCCAGGTATAATTTGTCCTGGCATCACATGTTGCCCAAATCTTTATGCCATATTTAGAAGCTTGTTTGGCATATACTGTTTGAAAGGGCAGCATCCCCTAAAGCAACCGGACGCACATCCACTGTCACGTTTAGACTTGGGATATGGATGAGTGGCTGCTGCTCCACACTTGTCCCAAACCTTTCTGATCACTGCAGATTTGTCTTGTCAACAACGCCGTGGTCTTGTATCACTGTTGTCAAAGTTAATCACCTGCAACAACATGTAAAACTTCTCTGGTGACATGATGGCCTGAAAAATTGTCCCACTACTCTGCATCTCATAAACTGCTGGTAAATTAATTTCTGGATCTGTACACATCACTCAAAATCAAAAGACCCATATATGCTGTAACAGTCACAATGGTGTGGTGTCTCTTTAAGACAACCCAAGTCCAGGGTTAATGTTGTCATCAGTATGCACCACTGCTCTCTGTGATTGTGTGGACATGTGCTTGCACGCTAGTGCATGAGGACGGACAGATTTTATGTTTTACCTCTCCAGACACCTTTGTTTGCAACGTTATGGGTTGTATGAACACTGCACGCTATGTTTGTTAAGCTGCAGCCGTTCAACCGGGCTTATATGGTTGACGAAGAGAAGGGTTATTAAAGAACATGCTGTGGAATTCCCAACGCCAGTGTGAGTGTGTATTCTTTTGACTCTCCTGCTAAGTGTTTTTGCCGCCTCCTCTCAACCACTAAACACAACCCAACGTTACAGTGCTTTAGTGTCTTTCTGGGTTACCTCCTTCCAAATAGCTTTGTAAATCTGTTTCTTCTCCAAGTTGCTCAAGTTTACCTCTTTGGTTTTGATAGACAGTTAGAAACCATTCAAACGGAGATTTGATGTCCTCAAGGATACAGAACATTTTGTAGGTCCTGTAATCATCCTGATGAGATTTTCGGCTGAAAGCCCATCTTGAATTTCAGGTGGGGACAGGTGTGTGTGTGTGTGTGTGTGTGTGTGTGTGTGTGTGTGTGTGTGTGTGTGTGTGTGTGTGTGTGTGTATATGCATTGTCTTGTTGTGTCCTCCATCCATTTCTAATGATTGAACATTTTTGACCAGGAACTCATGTAATGCAGATTTTTAGTGTCTGCTGAAATCCTCTTTGTGGACAAAGTTATGGAATTTTAGGTCAATCTGCTCAAATTAAATAAATTTCCCAGCGATAAAACTTTCAATTCGGTAACATTTGACCGGAACACAACATGATGGTTAAACTGCTGATACTTTAAGAGCCTCCATGGTGTCTCTCCTTTCTGTTTGCACAGTGAGAAAAACTGTTGTCCTGAGCTGCCTGCAGACAGCTGGATCATTGTTGGAGTTTTCCTGTTAAGACTGTCACGGTCCTGAGTATGTGGACTCAGTGTTTTCCTGTTTGTATTAGTTATCCTTGATTTCATGATGTGTTTTGATTCTCTTGGTTTTGATTTCTATCGCTAGTATTCCTAGCTCTTTAGTTCCTTGGCATTTTTTGTTTATGTATTCCCAGTTTTGTCGCACCAGCAAATAAAGCTGCCATTTAAGTTAATGTTTTGTCTCCGAGTCCTGCACTTGGGTCCAGCCACACAACTCATCGTGACAAAGACAGATGTAAACATGAAAACATGAAATGTCAGCATGAATCATGGTCCAACTCACATGAAACTGTCAGTGTGAAGGCATCACTCCATCCTGTTAAGAGATAGTCACTGCTACCCCGACATCTGTAGTCTCCACTGTGGGACACTGAAACTCTGCTGATCCTGTATTCACTGGATGTTGGAGGGCTGTTTGTGTTGGGTGCTGTCCATTCATATTTCCACACCTTTCCTTCACCTCCCTGAATCTCACATCTGAGAGTGATTGTGTCACCAGTGAATATCTGAGACCAGCTGTGCTGCAGTTTCACAGCAGCCAAAACTGTTCAACAAACACAAATAAACATTAAACAGAAACAAATCATGTGGGACCAAAAATAAATTTAAATATATTAAGTCTGACTTTAATTTAAACGTGAATTTGTTTTATTTCACAACAAAATTTCACCCTCACCTTGTTTCTGAATTGTAACTGCAGCACTGTCCTCTGTGGAGAAAACTGGATCTCCTCTCCCTCCTCTGCAGTAATAGATGCCTCCTTCTGAAATACTGATAGTGTGCTCTGATGTTCCAGCTCCTATTTTCTGAGCTCCAGAAAACTCTGAATCACGTCTGAACCAGTCAAACTTCCAGCCAGCAGAGCCCTCCACAGAGCAGCTCAGTGTCACACTGCCCCCTGCTGGTATGACTGAACTTTGTGCTGTCAGTGTGGCTCTGGGTTTACTTGCTGTTGAAGTTACAGGAAAAGAGAAAGCATCAGATTGTCACTTGCTTCAGGAATAATGTCTTTATAGTGAATTAAGTTTTAAAAGAAAAAGTAAGAATTCAAGAAAAATAAAGAAGTTTGTAATATGTTGAATTCAGTAAGTGCTTAAGAGCTCACAACTGTGTGTTAAGAAAATGGATGGATGGAAGGAAACAACTGTCTTCAAATCAAATTTGATGAGAATCAACAACTGGCAGCAGCACACATGAGGACAGCACAGGTATCTCAGCTAACTGTTAGCCAGCTAGAGAGCCAGGAGCTAACACTGGATGTATATAACATGATGAAAATCAGAGTGAATCAAGAATCAGGTGAGAGTGTTTTTACGCTCTGCCACCAAACTGTACTCCTAAATGCAGAGACAGGTGAACTATACACTGTTAGCTGATCTGAGGCCAGTTGATCGTGGATGCTCTTAGCATCAAGATTTTTTGTTAATCTGCCTTTTTGTTAAATATCCGACTTGTTTTAAGGATCATGATCACATGTAAAAGATGCATAACCAATGCACAGTCAGCAGCATTTATCAGTCATCATAATTTACACAGATGTTATTCATACTGTATGCTATCCCCGACCCCAACCAGGGCTGTGATGTGATAACAGAACTCTTCTCTGTTGATGATCAGCCTTTTCTTTTTTCAGCATCTGTATTTTCAAACAGCTGCTCTGCTCATTCTGTATTTATTGATCATGTTTGTTCAGCTTAAAATAAATTTTAAAAACAAACAAATACAATAATTGTGTCATAATTCAGAGCTGCAGTGGTGAAAACCACACACATGCACATATTGAAGACACTGAGTTCATCACATCTGTGTTTAATATTTATGTTACAAAGTTTTTTCACTCTGGTGATAACTGTGTTTTTTTATCACCACATTTAAAACTGTTTCTCACTGATTTTGCTACTAAGATAAAACAGATAAAACAAAGAACAATATTACTGAATGAAATGAGTCCAACTTACATGATACAGTCAGTGTGATGATGTCACCGCACAATGTAAAAGTGCAGCATTTGTATTCTCCACTGTGAGACTCTGTAGCTCTGCTGATTCTGTATTCAGATGTTGACGGTGGTTCTAACTTGGCTGATGACATTAGAAACATCGAATGGCTTCCATCACTTTCCTGAATCTCACATCTGACAGTGACTGTCTCACTGCTGTATATCTGAGTCAAGGGTGGTTCGAGGATCACGGTGGGCTTATTGGGAACTGTTCACATAAACACATCAAGTTAGAGATTGATGGAAGCATATAGTCAATTTGAAGATGTCCTGATTTTTATTGCTGCTGTTAAGAGTCAAAAGATTTACTGCATCCTGGTGATGTTTGGACTTGAAAATAATAAGATGTGTTTTCATGAAAGAAATTAAACCATATAAATATTCTGGATAAAACAACAGAGTGACTCCACAGATCTGTGAGGCTGAGATCAACACATAAACACACAAAGTCAGAGTTTGTTATTTGTCCATGTGAGCTGTCCACTTTTAAATTGTAACAGGAAGTTTTATTTTATTAACGTTGAGCCGTTATTTTTGCATTTTCATCTTTACATTTATGACCACAGTTTTCAGGAGTTCTTGAGGCCTTTTTAAACATACTCTTTTATTAATATTATGAGGATTCAGTTACTTAACAGTGTCTCAGCTAATCGAGACACTTGCCTGTAGTTTAAACATGATAATCCCCTGTAGTTGCCTTTTATGTCTTATCCTGAACACTTCACAGCTGAAACACATGATTGAATATTTTCTGTATCAGGGAAAGGAGCACAAATAACATGAGAAGTGGCTGCAGATATTCAAATGTAAAATTCTTGAAACAAGTAAAGTCATCCTCAAATACACAAATGTGTCTACGCATGAACTGAAGATAGCATCAAGAAGATTTACTGAACTTACATCATTCAGTGAACTGTGCACATTTACAGCTGGTATAAACGCTGGTTTCTAAATCAATCTCCTCATCTGTTTGGAGAATCTTTTTTTCTTCTGAATTTATAAACTCAGCAGTTTCCTGAATGATGACTGCATCACTTTATTCTATGACTGACCCTGTTGTGTTCCTGTGCAGGTGTACCCATGCCTGTGTATCCTTGGAAAGAGCAGTGGCCACCACATCAACACATGTCATACCATGAGCTCTATGAACTCTTCCAATCTGGCTTCAGAACACGACACAGCACTGAGACTGTTCTTATCCTCATCCTCCTGGACCTCTCTGCAGCCCTCACACCATCCTTCCTTCCTGCGTAATCAATCATAATCTTCTCACTGGTACCGTGCTCTCTTGCTATCAGTCAAACCTCTCCAACAGAGCACAGTTTGCCTTTGTCACCATGGGAGACTTCAGCTCCATCTCTGCTCCAGTTAACCACTGTGTGCCCCAAGGTTCTGAGCTTACTTACAAATCCCTCAATACCCTGGCACCTTAGTATCTCTGACCTGGGGCCCGTTCTTCGTACCTCGCTAAGTAAGTTAGCTGGATTTGATTGTTGACGATTTCGCGTGATCTTGGATCGTTCGGTTCCCCGAAGCTCATCCGGGACTTGCTGCCATAGCAACAGAGCCGTAAGCGTAAACCTGCTCGGGAGCAGGTTTACTTTATGTAAACAGGATTAGATCGCGGCCACGCAGGTATGTCCGCTTCATGTATACGAAAGCAACAGCGATATTCCACCACTGTTTCACCATAAATAAATATTATCAATGTAACTAAAGATAATGCAGCACTTGATCCATCACTAAGTGCTTAGAGCAGCTGGTCCTAGCACACTTCAAATCCTGTCTCCCCCCCACCCTGGACCCCCACCAATTTGCATACCGCCGGAACAGGAGCACAGAGGATGCAGTCTCCATCGCAATGCACTCTGTCCTCTCACACCTGGACAACAACAACACCTACGCCAGAATGCTGTTTATAGACTTCAGTTCAGCATTCAATACAATCCACCCCTCACAACTCACCAGGAAACTGACAGACCTGGGTATCAGTTCCCTCATCTGCAAATGGTTACTGGACTTCCTGACCAACCGCCCCCAACATGTCCGGCTGGATAACCGCTGCTCATCTACCATCACAATGAACACCGGTGTACCACAAGGCTGTGTGATGAGCCTTTTCCTCTACTCCCTCTTCACCCACGACTGCAGACCTGCTGATGGTTCCAACACCATCATTAAGTTTGCAGATGACACCACGGTGATTGGCCTCATCAGTGACAACGATGAGGCCGCCTACAGGGAGGAGGTGGATCGTCTGGCTGAGTGGTGCGACAGAAACAACCTGCTGCTTAACACCGAGAAGACCAAGGAGCTCATCGTGGACTACAGGAGGAATGCTGACCCACATCCACCCATCCACATTAAGGGGACGGCTGTGGAGCGTGTGAGCAGCTTCAAGTTCCTGGGAGTCCACATCTCCGAGGATCTCACCTGGACGACCAACTGCTCCAAGCTGGTCAAGAAGGCTCACCAGCGCCTCTTCTTCTTGAGGACTCTGAGGAAGAACCACCTGTCCTCAGACATCCTGGTGAACTTCTATCGCTGCACCATCGAGAGCATCCTGACCAACTGTATAACAGTCTGGTACGGGAACTGCTCTGCCTCGGACCGGAAGGCGTTGCAGAGGGTCGTGAAAACTGCCCAGCGCATCGCCGGAGCACCACTTCCTGCCATAAAAGACATCTACAGGAAGCGGTGTCTGAAAAGGGCTGGGAAAATCATCAAAGACCCCAGTCACCCATCACATGGACTCTTCACCCTCCTGCCCTCTGGGAGGCGCCACAGGAGCCTCCGGACTAAGACCACCAGGTACCGGAACAGCTTCTTCCCCACAGCTGTCAGACTCCTGAACTCTGCCTCCTGACATCTGACCCACGTTAAACTCATGGACTGAACATACACACACCCACAATGGACAACTGTACCCTCAAACACAATAATAACATGGACTGAACCACCACTCACAACCACTAGCACTTTATATAGCCTCTGTAGAAACTATCTACACCCTCACTTATCTTAACTGCACTACTGTATAGCTCTGTGTAAATAATCATTCTGTACATTCGATAATTTTTAATCCTACAACTGTTTACAACTTGCATAGTTCCCATTTCTGTATAGCTGTATATCCCAGATTCTGTAAAGTTATTTATTTCATATTCTGTATAGTTTTTCATATTTATATCCTGTTCATAATCTGTACATAGCTTGTACTCACTACAGCCTGTACATACTTATAGTTATAGAATATTCGCAACATACTTCATACCGTGTACATTATAACATACCATAATAGACCCATTTCTGTAATATACTCACATATCTATATTATTGCTAATATATATTGTAATATAGCTATATCACTAAAGCACTTCTGGATGGATGCAAACTGCATTTCGTTGCCCTGTACCTGTGCATGTGCAATGACAATAAAGTTGAATTCTATTCTATTCTATTCTATTGATTTCACACAGATACATACAGGTCATTTCCTAATAACGGGAAATGTACTATTAACATTCTATTACATGTATGTGATTATTACAGATGTAATTCATATTTCAGAGTAGTAATTGCAAATTACTTCGTGTAATCAAGATGAGAGACCACGGCTATAAAAGCGAAGGTGGATTTGGGAAGTCTGTCGCAGCCATGTCCTGTCCGTTTACGCGAGCAGCCCATTGCGGAAGGTGCAAGATTGATAAGGAGAGTTTTCAGAATTCAGCATATATTGCAGGACAGACAGGATCCTTTAGCTCAGCGCGACAGTGTGCTCATAGAGAGATATCGATATTCCCGTGAGGGTATTATTCACTTAACCAACTTGTTGACGAGGGGGTGCAGGACCACCACCTGTCTTTTTGTGCTCTGCCCTTTTCTTGGTTGCTGTTATGAACAAACAAACAGATTATTCCAGGGTCTCTTTCCAAGAGACGAAAAGCAATTGTTGCATCTTCAAAAAATAAAAATACAATAACTGAGCCTTACACCGGAGTATCGTTGCACTGGTTTACTGAACCTTACTTTCAGGGCATGTACAGAACATGAGCATCCATTTTCCTACTGCCTCCTACAGGACACACACTTCTTCCACTTCCTTACACATTAATGTAACACAGAACTAATACTGCCTCTCCTGGCATTACCATTGTAACAACACACTCATTCTGTTTCTTTCAGAAGAATAACAGGAACTTAGGATGTAGGTATCTATGAATAATAACTATTATGTATACTCATATATTTATATAACCACTTATTTCTTGCGATACCACATCTCCTCCCCCCTTAAGTCAACAACTCCCTTGACTTACAAAATAACCGTTTATCTAAAGAATGCTTAACAAGCAATCAACATGTAATTAAGGTAACCATGCAACCATACAACTGTACATAGGTTTCCATGTTTCTCTTTTTTTTTTCTAACTAGGAAGGTACGTCCTTCCTGTGAGATCAGAGCGCATTGTTGCTCTATTTCTGGAAGATCTCACACTACCTAACAAAGTCCTTTAAAGTCTCTGGTGGACGTCTCTCTCTCTGGGAACGTCGCAACACGGGTGTCACTGAGGAGTCTCCGGGAGCTGGAGTCTCCGGAGCATAAGGCAACTCCATTGCCGGAGGTTGTGGCGATGTGTCCAACTCCAATGGCAAGCAGCACTCAGGCACTGATTCTTTGTCAAGCAATGGCTCCACCTCCCTGTCTGGCGTACTGGGAACAGTGTCAGCCACTCTTGCTCTCACCTGATCCACGTGCCGCTTCACAGTTTGACCTGATCCAATGGTAACAATGTAAGACACTGGACCCGATGCTCTCACAATGACTGCGGGAATCCACTTCGGGCCATAGGAGTAGTTTCTGATGAAGACCTTGTCTCCTGGTGTGAAACTTCTCAGTCTTTTCTTGGTGTCATGATTTTCTTTCTGTTTCAATTGTTTGTGCTGCACTTTTGTTTTCACATCAGGCATGAGCAAGTCCAAAACTGATCTGAGTCTCCGTGACATCATCAACTCTGCAGGTGATAACTGAACAGAAATCGGGACAGTCTGGTTTGTAAGGTATCACCTTTGACTTTCTTCATCCCCTCCTTAAAGGTCTGGACCGCCCTCTCAGCCAGCCCATTTGAAGAAGGGTGGAAAGGTGCTGATCTTACATGGTCAATTCCATTCTGCTTCATGAATGACTCAAATTCAGCACTTGTGAAACATGTTCCGTTGTCTGAAACTAACATTTTAGGTAGTCCAAACACACTGAAACTCTGGCGCAGTTTCTCTATAGTTACCTGTGATGTAGAGGATTTCACAGGGTAAATGTCCATCCACTTGGAATGAGCATCCACAATGATTAGAAACATCTCCCCGAGGAAAGGCCCTGCATAGTCCACATGGATTCTGGACCATGGTGACTCCGGCCACTCCCAAGGGTGTAATGGTGCAGTAGGTGGTGACTTGGAGTGTTTCTGACACTCCTCACATGCCTGCACTTCTCTTTCAATGTTCTCATCCATCCCTGGTCACCATACATACGACCTTGCCAAGCCTTTCATCTTCGACATGCCTGTATGAGTCTGGTGCAGGAGTTTCAATATTTTGTCTCGGCATTTGGTGGGAATAATTACTCGGGCTCCCCAGAGCACGCAACCATCCCTCACACTCAGTTCCAGCTTTCTCTGTCGATACGGCTTTAAACAGGCATCGGTCTCAGTTGGCCAGCCTTTTAAGGTGTACTCGTGGACTTGGGACAACAAGACATCCTTAGCTGTCCATCGTTTGATCTGTGCAGTGTCCACTAATGTGTCATCCAGTACATGCATCATCAAAACCTGCTCAGCCATCTCTTGCTCAGGTGCTGAGTCTGGGACCGGCAACCGGCTGAGCGCATCCGCGTTTTCATGATGTTTTCCTGGCTTGTACCTGATGTTGTACTCGTAAGCACTCAATGTCACGGCCCATCTTTGTACTCTTGGTGAGCCCATCTGAGGTATAGGCTTCTTTTCATTGAACAGTGAGATTAGGGGTTTATGATCTGTGTAAATCGTGAAAACTCGGCCATACAAGTATTTGTGAAATTTCTTGATGCCAAATATCACAGCTAGACCTTCTTTGTCAAGCTGAGAATACTTTTTCTCAGCAGGAGAGAGTGTGCGTGACATGAACCCCAAAGGTCTCTCGCTTCCATCCTCCATCTTATGTGACAATACGGCGCCTACGCCATATGGGGATGCATCACATGAGAGAACCAACTCACGGTCAGCAGAATAATGAACTAACACCTCTGCTGAGTTCAACAGGTTCTTAGATTTCTGGAATGCTTCCTCTTGTCTCTTTTGCCATGTCCACCGTACCTCGTGTCTCAAAAGTTCATGTAAGGGTGCCAACAGGGTTGCCAGGTTTGGAAGGAATTTGTTGTAGTAATTGAGCAAACCTAAGTATGCTTTCAGTTCAGTGACATTTGTGGGGGTAGGTGCGTCCATGATTGCTTTAACTTTGTTTTCCACTGGGTGGAGCCCCTGGGCGTCCACTATGTGCCCCAAGTACTCCACTTTCTCTTGCATGAAGGCACACTTGCACCTCTTTAACCTCAACCCAGCTTCCTCCAACCGGGTCAACACCTCATCCAGGTTCTGTAGATGGCTTACTTCATCCACTCCAGTCACTAAGATGTCATCTAAATACACTGCTACATGAGGTATCCCCTTCAAAAGACTTTCCATGGTCCTCTGGAATATTGCTGGAGCAGAGGCCACTCCAAAAGGCAATCTGTTATACGTGAACAGCCCCCGAGATGTGTTTACTGTCACGTACTTTTTCGATTCGTCATCCAAGAGGATTTGCTGGTAAGCGTGGCTCATGTCTAATTTTGAGAACTGCTTACCCCCGGACAGTGTGGCAAACAAGTCCTCCATTCTGGGTATGGGGTACTGCTCCAGTGAAGCCACGGTATTTACAGTAAGCTTGTAATCCCCACACAGTCTTATTGTCCCTGTGGGCTTCAGGAGTGGCACTACTGGTGCCGCCCATTCAGCATATTTCACTGGCGAGATGATGCCTTCTTTCAACAGTCGGTCTATTTCCTCGTCGACTTTTGCTCGCATAGCAAAGGGGACAGAACGCGGACGGAAGAAGCGTGGGGTGGCATCACTTTTCACATGAATAGCAGCTTTCATTCCTTTCAGGGTGCCCAACTCCTCTTTGAACACATTCTCATGTTTACTTAACACTTGCTGAAGTGTTTTTTCTGTTGTTTTGACTTAGTGCAGCTTTCTGTTGTTAGGACTGTTTTTCACTTCACCCCAGTCCAATTTAATTTCCTCGAGCCAAGCTCGACCTAGCAAGCTGGGGCCGTCGCCTTCGACCACCACCAGCGGCAGATGTTTTTTCTGCTGCTTGTATTTGACGCTGAGTCGTGTTGCACCAATCACCTTAACAGGATCCCCTGTATAAGTTTCGAGCTTGATTTTGATGGGCTGCAGGCTGGGGGGGCTTGCTGTCTTTCCCTGTTTCTCTGAATGTTGCTTCGTTCATGACTGTTAGGCAACATCCAGTGTCTATTTCAAAGTTCACCTTTTTCCCATCAATTTGCATATCCACAGTGTAGGGGTCTACTCTTCTTAAGTGTACCGCACTGCCACGCCCTAACTTGAACAGTTTTCTGTTGTGCCCTTGACTGCACTTGACACAGTTCAACATAAAAGAGTCATCTTCAGAGCTATCAGTTTTGTTGTTATCTGCTTTCTCGCCCACATTGTGAGTACTGTAGTGTGAACTCTGCTTTTTTTCTTTCTTTACATATGTCGATCCATACTTTTTCTGGTTCAGTTTAGTCTTGCTTTTACAAGCTCTAGCTATGTGTCCCATTTTACCACAAGCATGACATTTTTCTTGTTTGTACTTACAGTCTGCTGCTGTGTGCTTGGTTCCTTTGCAACGATAACACTCTTTATTTTCTGCTTTAAAGGTACGACTCTCCTGTTGTCCTCTAGCGAGACTGAAACATTTTGCTGACGCCCCTGAGGTCTGCAGATCCTGTGCATTTTTATTTGCAGTCTCCATGGCTACTGCAATTGACAGAGCCTTGTCAAAAGTGAGATCTATTTCTGACAAGAGACGTCTCTGAATTCGGTCATCCTTAATTCTGCAGACGAGCCTATCTCTCAACATCTGTTGTAACGTGTTGCCATAGTTACAATCCTGTGCCAGGCGACACAGCTCCGCTACATATTCCATGACGGTTTCATTCGGCTTGCGGGAGCGAGAGTCGAACTTATACCTTTGCACAATTTCACTGGGCTTCGGATCGAAGTGATTTTTCATCAGAAGCACCAGCTCTTGGAAGGTTTTGTCTTTGGTCTTGGCCGGGCTGAGAAGGTTTCGCATCAAGCTGTACGTCGCTGCTCCGACGACACTTATTAATATCGCTCTTTGTTTCTCTGCATCGTCGATCCCGTTAGCTGCGAAAAACTGCTCGAGTATTTCCGTGTACTCATCCCAAGTCTGATTCTTTGGATCGAACGCTACTAGCGTGCCAATTGTAGCCATTTCCGCTTCGAGGTCACTGCCTTCTATTTCCAGCCGAAAACTTTTGCATTCTTTGAAAAGCTAGCCAAACCTGTAGCCGACTCCATCACTTTATTTTCTTCTCTTTCCTTTCAGTCTGATCGCCCAAACTCCTTCCCCCTAAACGTCCTCGTCGCCAAAAAGATGTTGCATCTTCAAAAAATAAAAATACAATAACTGAGCCTTACACCGGGGTATCGTTGCACTGGTTTACTGAACCTTACTTTCAGGGCATGTACAGAACATGAGCATCCATTTTCTACTGCCTCCTACAGGACACACACTTCTTCCACTTCCTTACACATTAATGTAACACAGAACTAATACTGCCTCTCCTGGCATTACCATTGTAACAACACATTCATTCTGTTTCTTTCAGAAGAATAACAGGAACTTAGGATGTAGGTATCTATGAATAATAACTATTATGTATACTCATATATTTATATAACCACTTATTTCTTGCGATACCACAGCAATATAAGTGATAAATATTACCATTCTGTAGAATATTCTTATATTTCACTTTTACCTGTTCCCATGTTCTAGTGGGTCCTGTTGTGGCTCTAATGTGAAAGGGGATATAATATAACATAATATAATATAATGTAATATAATATTGGATAATATAATGTAATATAATAAATCTACCCTACTGCCTACTGGTGTTGGCCAGAGGGGCCAATGGCGCGATATGGCAGCCTGGCTTCTGTCAATCTGCCCCAGGGCAGCTGTGGCTACAACTGTAGCTGCCTCCACCAGTGTATGAATGTGAGAGCGACTGAATAGTGGCATTGTAAAGCGCTTTGGGTGCCTTGACAAGCGCCATATCAATCCACTCCATTATTATTGTTATTATTAAATTACTTACGAGTTTAATTTGTCAGCAACTTTCTGCCAGCCCCCTCTCCTTGCTTTTGCAGCCTTTGCAGTGTTCCCTTGCGTTCTGATTAAACTCTGAAACTCCTGGAATCCCTCACTCAAGAGTTCTTGCTCTGCTGCCGAAAAATACCGAGCGCGCTCCTTCGACATTTTCGCCGACCAATCAGAGGGTTGCCGATCAATGTTTCTACTATCGATGCGTAGCCCCTTTTACGACACCCAGTGATCTCACATTACTTCATCCAGCTGTACTGATTGTCAACAGCAGGTGTGTTCGGGGAACCGGATTAGCGAGCTCACGGTTAGCGCGATGGTTTGGTCTTGGATGTGTCATTTGATCTTGGATGTAGTAAGCGACGTACGGAGAACGGGCCCCTGCTGCAACTACACAGTCTTGGATGCTATGGTCCTAAGCCAAGAGTCTGCTCTCTGTCCCTCACACAAGCCTCAATGCCTTTGGGACAGAGTCTTCAGTGCAGCGCCCCCCACCTTTGGGAACTCTCTTCCATATGAGATCTGTAATTCCCTGTAACTGGAATCCTTTAAAAAACTTCTCGAAACTCACCTCTTCAGCAAAATCCTAAACCTCTAACTTTTTATTATTGTTATTGTTATTGTTATTGTTGTTGTTGTTGATGATGATGATGTTATTGATTCAAAATCGCAACCAGGAAAATTGTGATTACAGTATCTGACTTACTTCATTGTTAATATACTGATTTTGTGCCTTAAATAAAACGATGCACAAACAGAGAGACATGATGTGATTTCAAATGGTGCATGAAATATGAAATATCGGAGCAAAATTATACATATTTTATAAATGTGAAGAAAAGAAAGAAACATTTCTCACCTTCAGCATTAATGTAGAAGAGAGTATCGAGCACTAAAGTAAAGATTAAACATCATCAGGATCAAACTGACAGAAAATCAAAGTCAAAATGAACAAAAGTATTTTTAAAGATTAATTTTCACATGACACAGTTACTGCTCATCAAAATATTTCTGTGCACATTTAGTATTTGTATTAATTTAGTAACAAGTTTGAAACATAAAAAACTATTATAACATTTTTAGTACCCTATAAAATTGTATATATTTGTAAAACAATATGAATATATGAACTTGTACACAACAGTGAGTCAAGTGCAACAAGCAGCGATGTATCCAACACGATACTCCAGACTAAACTGAACCAAGGAACCAGCCAACATTTGTCTGTAACTTTCATAAACATCACAAATATGCTTTGTTCAAACTCTCACATAAACACTTCAAACCAGTGATACACTCTAATTCTCACACATGAGGAACACTTTCATTAATCAGTGCCATTCAAACAATGTCACAAATGTACTTACACAATAACCCCGTCATGCAGAGCAAAGAGTGCCCCATCCTCACATCCAGCCCTGCTGCACTCTGATCCTCAGCTGATCTCAAACACTTTGACTTTACATCAATAATAAAAAGAGAAGCTGCATTTAATACAGATAAGACCAGAGTGTTTCTTCTGACTGTGGCCTCTCTGCGCTTCCTTTCCTTTTATACAAACCTCAAACAGCTCCTGTAGCTTTGACCACAGCAGTTGTGTGACGTGTTCACATTTCCTGTCCACTGCAAACATGCAGGCTTGCTTCTTGTGTTTTCTTCTTACCTTCTGTTGTTTCAGGTCAGGTGACATATTTACCAGCTCATAGTCATGTTTTATTCTCAGAGGCTGTCAGTCACCTACCTTCTTTCCTCAGGTGACCATAATATGTCACATGATAGGGTGAGGCAAGCTGTCACCCTGATCTCACCCAAAATCTCCAGTGGTAATCTCTGAATAAGTCAAAAAAAATTAAATTCTGAGTTCCCAGATGTCGGATGTTTTTTCATTGAATGCCCCCTCAGCTCGGATTTTCCACTCGGAAAGTCTGAGCAGACAAACATACAGTGAGTTAGTCCAAAAACGTTTAGGTCCATAATGACGCACATCTTTTTTCACACCTTGGCTCATGGGATGACACACATGATTAAAAATGGGTGTATAAGGGACAATCTCCCACTAAGGTTAAACACTCGGGACTCTCCACCATTTGCTTTTAGAAGTGAAGAAGCCTCTTAGGGGCAGGGATAGCTCAGTAGGTAAAGTGGTCGCCCCATGATCGGAAGGTCGGCGGTTCGAATCCACTTAACGGCTACCCTGAGGTACCCCTGAGCAAGGTACCGTCCCTACACACTGCTCCCCGGGCGCCTGCTTAGTGGGCTGCCCACTGCTTCACTGAGTGAATGGGTCAAATGCAGAGAAAAACAAGTAATTTCCCCATGGGGATCAATAAAGTATCCATTATTATTGTTATTATTAGATGAGAGGTGAGACGTCTTCAAGAAACTTAAGGAAGTTTAGTGACTTTCTTTCCAAACTCCTTAGACAACCATGACCTGGATGACTCAGAACCTACACAGATATTAAACAATAAGACAAATGGGTGGCACAGAGGTACAGTGGTGTGTACTGTTACCTCACAGGAAGAAGTTTGTCGGTTTGAATCCACCAGCTGGGCTTTTTGTGTGGAGATTGCATGTTCTCCCTCCACCTGTCTGGGTTCTCTCCAGCTACTCTGGCTACTCTGTTAGTCTCCTCTATATGAGCCTACAGTGTACCTCAGGTTTCACTTAATCAAAACACATGGCAATGGCCATTGTCAATATACAGTCTGTAGTATCAATCACAGGTAAAGCACACAAACACAGCCTCCATCCTTCATTCTCAAAAAGTTGATTCTGATCATCTGGATGTAGTTTTCAGTGAGAAATACTTTTCTTCACTCATCCAAGTGACTCCTTCAGTCTCAGCTGACTGCAGGTTTCCCCAATATTATAAACAGTGCTGTTTATAATGCTTCACATAAAAGTACTGACCCTTGTATGTGAAGTAGGTGGAATGAAGACACAATTCCAACAGCAAACACACTTGGTCGGTGCTGAGAGTGGTCCTGTTGCTGAGGTTGGGGTTATCCAGTAATCTCTTACAAACTATCTCCACTGCTCCAGTGACTGGAACACAAGTCCATTGTGTTATCTACCTTCATAATAACATCTCGTACCCTCTCAACAAAATCCAAGGTGTTCTAGATGTGGTGTTTAGACTGCCTATCAACGGGTTGAGGATTAAAGCCAGCTATAACTTTGAGATGTTATAGGTGACCAATTGGATCATACAGACAATTGGTCTTAAAGGCGCAGCATTCATTAAAACATACAGACTTGGTGTGGCTTCCCCTGGGTATAGACTGTGGAATGAGGTCAGGTCAGTAGCTTTGTGCTCTTATAACTGCTTCAGACAATCAATCAGCCTCTTTGCTTAACCACAACCTGGGTCTTGTTTCAGGGCCTCACAAGTATTTTGTCACTGACTAGTGCCAAACTCCATCCTACATCCTGTCAAACACTTTCTTACAAAGGTTATGATTAAGGTTTGTTGCAGTATCATCTACATTTACTCACAAACATGTTGATATCCAAGTGTTTTATATTGTTTAACAGCAGGTGTGTTTCTCCATCCCTCCACTTTTCTGTGGGAAAGGAAAAATACATTAAGACATAACGTCCTGTTTTTCGCTTATTTGTAGCTTATACGTTGAAGTAAGTGGAGTGTTTCAGTACATATCAATATTTTAAGAGTTTATAACGTCTAATAAAGCCTAAAAACTTGGGGACTCTGTGATACTGCAGATTCCAGCAGGATAGGGCTGTTCAATATAACGATATGTATCGGATGACGATATAAAAACGTCTATCGTTTCCTATTACAGCAATATTTTTTTCATCGTTTTAATGGCCACTATAGTGGCTTTATTCATTTCTTAAAGTTCTCTCTTTCTCTTATATTTAATATAACCACACTACGGACGGACAAGCGCCTGTTTTTAAGTGTTGTTGTTACCAAAAATGATGTTAAAACCATTGCGTGGCTCCGCTGTCCGCCAGTTTGTTTTCCACGCGAACCTTTCACAATAAAGCTCAAGACTTTTCAAAATAAACTGATTCACGTGGAAAAAGTATGCAGAGAGTTTACGGATGAGAAGCAAAAAAGATCCGTCAGGTGCTAAAAAATAAATCTTGGTCGTTACAACTTATGTCTAAAAATGTATAGTTTCATGCATCGGTTAAAACACTCATTCCAGGTAAAGGACGCCCAGCTGGAAACACTTCATGTAAGTTGAGTTGCCTGAGATTCATAGAATTTACAGAAAATGTTAAATTTTTGGGATTTATATCGTCGTCAGGATGATAAATGTCTAATATCAGGATATGAGATTTTGGTCAAATAGCACAGCCCCACAGCAGACAGTTTGGAGTCAAACACTGACGTCATCATCACAGGTGTAGGAACCATTTCTGTAACAGCAGCCAAACAGACACATTAGTATCAGTAGGTTTAGATGAATTACTGGCTCCTCTGCTGGTTACAAAGCTGTGATTATACTTTGGAGTTTTGTGTTATACTGTGAGGAACTGACCTGTTTGGAAGTTGCAGTAAGAAGAAAAACATGTCTGTATATGATGTTGTGGACAGAGAGAGTGATGGATGATTTTATTTATCTCAGAGATAAATGAACATTTACAGCACGTCCATGCAGAGACTCTTAAAGACATGAGCGTGAGAAACAAGCTTTTCACCGTTTCTCTTGATGCCCACATGCTTTATTCATTCTTTAGTCCAGCATGTGTCATCACCACAATAAAGCTACTTTTAACCTGTTTTCACACATTGTCATACCTGCACATTTCCACTGTGCTGTGTTGAAAGATGAACGTTAGACTTCAGGCTGAAACCACAGGCTGCATTTCCTCTTTTCTTGGAGGCCCAGACAGAAATTTTGTGGTGTCTGATTTTCAGCAGATAAAAATAAACCTACAACAGTCTTTTACACACATGCAGTCATCACAGTCTGTTCGGAGGAGGGTGGGGGATATTAAAGGGTGACCTGAACCACTAGACATGTCATATGTAGCCATTTGTCAATTACTATTATTCTGAAACATCATCACTCCCCTCTTTCTTCTGTGTGTGTGTGTGTGTGTGTGTGTGTGTGTGTGTGTGTGTGTGTGTGTGTGTGTGTGTATGAAGATTTGTAAAGTTGTGCCTTTAATCTTCATAATATCAAAACCCCTTAAACAACAGCAAAGTGCACCATGGTGAGACTCGGAATCGAAACATTACAGCAAAGCTGAATACACTAGTGTAGACAACACCTGTCAGTGTGGTAAATTGTGCTTAGAGAGTATCTGCATCCCATAAGTCCAAGAAGCCAAGAGCACCAGCATGCTGTGTAAGAAACATGGATGAAAGTCAGAACACCTCTGGCGTCTTGCCCACAGTCTTGTGGGTTCATGTGGCTAGTGGGTCCTCTCTGTGGCTGACTGGCAGTTAACCCAGTGAGTGAGATTCTCCTGCTGCTCCAACCATATCGCTTTGCTGTACTGAAGGACAGTGCTGCAGCCATGTAGCTCTGCTTATCTCACATGTGGCCTTCTCAGGACTATGGAGGTTGTGGTGGGGCGGGGCTTGCAGTGCCGTGAAAGGGAAGGCGGTTGCACCTACACGGCATCCACAATCACGCCCCGCTGACTGAAGTATTGTACTGGGCCCTGTGATTGGGGTTGTTGTTGATATGTGTGCTAAATTTGTCCACCACTACAAACAGTCACGTGTTAGAGAGCACAGCTCATGCAGTGAAAACCTTGTGTGCTGTCCATGGTGCTGAAATAATAACAGTATAATGAATTTAACATCACTATTTGTTAGTTGTGTTCAATAATACAAGATTTGGTATCAATCTGATACCAAGTAAGGGGCCTGTATCGCTGATACTTATATTAGTACCATTACTTTTTAATAATTAAGGTACATGATCATTGTCACTAGTTCTGAATGAATTTTCATCACCTTTAAGACAGCCAGGTTGCCTCTTTGGTGAAATTGCAGCAGCGCGTACAGGAGAGAAACACAAAGTAAAGTATCGAGTTCATTATACTTGTAAGGAGAAACAACGTGTTGATTGACCAGGTGGACTGGGAGACCATGACAGATACAATAAATTCTAAGTGGATCAATGTCTCCCTCTATTGGCCACCAGCTGTAAACACAGTCCTGTGATTGTACTTGGAAGCTGTTCAGAGTCTGACATGGGAAATATGGGACAAGGACCTATATCTGTATATCCACACTGACACTTAACTTTATTTACCATGGGCCCACCAGCGGGTGGGCTCATGGTAAATAAAGTTAAAGTTTTTTTTTCTTCAAACCTCTTTCATTCACTTGATTAGCAGTGGTTGATGAAAGCTGCAAATTACGGAGCCCCGCAAGTGACAAAAAGAGAAAAAAAATTAAAATGACCTAAGATGAACCTTTGTGAGCGCTCGCAGAACTTTTGCGAGACCCCGTGCTTACTAACTAACATCACACTCATTCATAGCATGCATAGATGCATCAGAGAGCAACTTAGGGGTTAGTATCTTACCCAAGGATACTTGGCATGCAGACTGGGGGAGCCAGGGATCGAACTGATCAGTAGATGACCTGCTCTTCCTCCTGAGCTACAGCCACCCCCTGTTCTTCTGAGGAAAGAAATGCTGGCAGCTCTGCTCTGTGTGGCAGGTTAAATATATTGGCAATGTTGAGGTCTTATTGAGTCAGTAGAGGGCGCTCTGGTGCCGTTGTGAATTCAACAGACAGCCTGCAGCAGGCTCTGCGCATGTGCAGCACAGCAGTAAATAAAAAAGCTTCCCAGATTTGGCTACATCTGTGACTTCAGTAACACTTTAAATACTAGTGAGCATTAGTGATGTATAAGCAAATATTGACTTAATCTCTCATAAAGCTTTTCTCCTCCATCACTACACTTTAGTGTGTAATTTATAAACACGGGCAACCACATTATTCTTTATTAAAAATATGTTATATGCTTAAGTAATGTCTGATGTTATAAATGATGATGTAATGATTTTTAAATAATGTATTACATGAAGTACAAACCTATTAATGTGGTTCATGGGGTCATTTTGAATTAACATTTGGACAACAGAAAATGTTGTCCAAATGTTGTCCAAATAATTGTATGTTATATTAATCCTATATTTCCATCCATCCATCTTCATCCGCTTTATCCGAGGCCGGGTCGCGGGGGCAGCAGCCTAAGCAAAGAGGCCCAGACCTCCCTCTCCCCAGCCACCTCCTCCAGCTTATCCGGGGGAATACCAAGGCGTTCCCAGGCCAGCCGAGAGATATAATCTCTCCAGCGTGTCCTGGGTCTGCCCCGGGGCCTCCTCCCGGTGGGACATGCCTGGAACACCTCACCCAGGAGGCGCCCAGGGGGCATCCTTGTCAGATGCCCGAACCACCTCAGCTGGCTCCTTTCGATGTGGAGCAGCAGCTGCTCTACTCTGAGCCCCTCCCGGATGGCCGACCTTCTCACCCTATCTCTAAGGGAGAGGCCAGCCACCCTTCGGAGGAAGCTCATTTCTGCCGCTTGTATCCGCGATCTCGTTCTTTCGGTCACTACCCACAGCTCGTGGCCATAGGTGAGGGTAGGGACGTAGATCGACCGGTAAATTGAGAGCTTCGCTTTTACACTCAGCTCCCTCTTCACCACGACGGACCGGTGCAGCGTCCGCATTACTGCAGCTGCAGCCCCAATCTGTCTGTCGATCTCCGGCTCCCTTCTCCCATCACTCGCGAACAAGACCCCGAGATACTTGAACTCCTCCACTTGGGGCAGGAACTCATCCCCGACTCATCCTATATTTCCGTTTTTATATTTCTAATGTTTGCCTTGTTTTCTTCACTGTCTAGTCTGCCTCTGTCTTGCCTGTATGGATGCATTTACACCGAAATGTCCCCAACAAAGGATGTTTTAATTCACCACTATTCCAGTGAAACACGAGTCTCCCATCTTCCTGCTACCAGTCTGGAGTTTTTGTTCACCAAAGCACACACCAACTTCATACTGACGGACAGATCACTGCCCTTTTGCCGCCTTGTCTGACCGTGTTTTGTGGCTGTGGTTCACTTCACCTCACTCTTCCCCATTCTTGTCATTAAATCAGGCTGTTCTGCAACCATGGCAGCCATTCACTCTATGGCTTTATTCATGGTGTATTTTACCCCTTCACCAAAGGCCGTTCTCGTTTCCAACATTATATTTGCAGTGTTCGTCTATCTATCAATATCTGCGGAGTATTTTTTTAACGAGTATCCTATTTTCTAAAGCACAGCATGTAAAGGGTAGCTCGGTTAGCAGGATGCTAGCATGTAGCGCTTAGTGAGACACGCCTCAGACGAGTTGAGCAAAGACCCCGTCTGTGTACTTTATACGTGAGCAACGGATTTAAATAAAATTAAGGTTTCAAAAGACAAACTTGAAGATAAAAAAATATATATACTCACCGGAGAGCCGCCAGAGTTTGCCGCTGCCATCTTGGCGCTCCTAAATTCAAAACTGCCTCTGCAGTCAGGCAGGGGAGGCGTGGAAATTGTCTTTGAGTTAGTCAAACGTTTTCCTTAGTTCGAGTAGATGATAAAAAAAATAAATAAAAATAAATGGGATTTTAAGTAGGACTAGGCGTTCTGTAATGATCTCTATTTAGGAGAAAAACTTAATCACTCACCTTTAAACAGCTCTCTTTTAGGAGACACACTGCTGGCTAACGGTGTCATGTGATCAAACAGCGTAATTTAATTGGCTGAGAGCCACTCGACTCGATCTGGTGCTGATTGCTCTGGCTTGGGTCATTAAAGTTCATCACTTTTGCAGGTGAATTTTTGCAGGTGAATTTTTTTCAGGTGAATTTTTGCAGGTGAATTTTTTGAAGGTGAATTTTTTTCAGGTGAATTTTTGCAGGTGAATTTTTTGCAGGTGAATTTTTGCAGGTGAATTTTTGCAGGTGAATATTTTTGCAGGGAAATTTGGAGGATAAAAATTCAGTGTCATAAATTCAGTGTCTAAAAATACTTGAATTCTGATGATACTATATTTCTTCCATATTAATGCATCATTTTTCTTAACATAATTGGTGATATTGGTTACAAGCAAGTCTGGCGCTGAACAGAAATTGTCGCGCTATGCTCCTTTGTTTATTGTGCATAAATAGTGAATTGTCCTGACACAATATTGCGTTTCGCTTCTGTTATTATGGTACATTGACAAAAACATATACTTTTATTCACAGGGTAAAACAGTTGTTTTGTATCACTAATTGCCCAGTGCGATTACAGCATACAATATTATTGTCACTGCTACATTTCTGTGATGCTACCAGAAATTATTTCCACTGCTAATTAATTACCATTGAGCTCAAAGGGCCTATTAATAAACGGTTAACGAATGTGTATTTATGACGACGATTTGTGAGACTGGTAAATTTATGATACGTACGATGGTCTTTACTTTCTACACGATGCATTTCAAGGTCCTGTACCCATCCGTCGGTAAACTGTACCTGGGCTTGTTGCAGTGACCGGAAGTTACTAAACTTCATGAGTGTATGCACTCACTCCAAGAACCGTATAATCCAAGATGGCGCCGCGTATGGATGCCCTGGTGCTTCAGTGCGTTACTTCTGTCTTGTTTTTGTGCATAACTTCTGTGTCTGGGCACTCCTCTGGATATTCTTACACCAGAGAAGAGCTTCTTAACCACAGGACTACAACACCTGTGGATTTACTTCCAATATTTGTCGCATCCGCGGCAGATTTACTGCAGACTCTGATCAGGAAAGTGAGACGCCGAAAGAGAGGTAAGCGAGCCGGCGCACTCGTGCGTCTGAGGAGACGTGGACTGCGAACTGCTCTTCCTGGGATCTTCCTTTCCAATGTACGATCACTCAGGAATAAGACAGACGAACTGGCCCTGATGAGAAGCATGAACAGAGACTTTGCCTCCTCCTGTGTGTTATGTTTTACGGAGACGTGGCTCTGTGAGGACATCCCGGACAGCGCGCTCAAGCTGGAGGGCTTTCATCTGCTGCGCGCTGACCGGCAGGCCTCTCTCTCTGGTAAGACCAAAGGTGGAGGTGTCTGCTTCTACATTAATAGTGGCTGGTGCACAGATGTAACAGTGATTGCTCAGCACTGCTCTTCCTCTCTGGAATACCTTTTCATCCACTGCAAACCGTTTTATTCTCCGCGGGAGTTTGCTTCATTCATCCTGGCCGCTGTTTACATCCCGCCAGATGTGGATGCGCAGGCAGCTCAGTGCACACTCACGGAGCAGATACTGCACATGGAGCGGACATTCCCGGACTCTCTCATCATTGCTCTTGGGGACTTTAACAAAGCCAATCTGAGCCATGAGCTTCCCAAATACAAGCAGTATATTAAATGCCCGACCAGAGAGGAGAGGACATTAGACCACTGTTACAGCACGATCAGCGGGGCCTATCGTGCGGTGCCCCGCGCTTCACTCGGACTTTCTGACCACGTCATGATCCACCTAATCCCCGCGTACAGACAGAGGCTGAAGCTCTCCAAACCTGTCGTGAGGACCAAAAAACTGTGGAGCAACGAGGCTGTGGAGGAGCTTCGCACGTGTTTGGAGTCTACAGACTGGGACACAATGAAGGCTGCTTCTAACAGCTTGGACGAGTTTACGGACACTGTCACCTCCTATATCCACTTCTGTGAGGACAGCATTGTGCCATCACGCACCAGGGTGAGTTATAACAATGACAAACCCTGGTTTACTCCTAAACTCAAAAAGCTGTGGCTGGAAAAGAGAAAGGCGTTCAGAAGCGGAGACAGGGACTGCTACAGAGAGGCCAAGTACAGGTTCACTAAAGAAGTGGACATTGCTAAACATCAGCACTCTGAGAAGATGCAGCAGCAGATCTCAGAGAATGACTCGGCCTCTGTGTGGAAAGGTTTTAGGAATATCACCAACTACAAGCCTAAAACCCCCCACTCCACTGACGACTTGCTCTTGGCCAACACCCTTACGACTTCTACTGCCGTTTTGACGAGCCATCAGGCAGCCTTCACACCTCCAACGGCCCCAACAATAGAGGCACTTTGGACACTCATTCCCCCACCTCTCCCCCCTCCATAGAGCCATCACCACCTTCAAACACTTCACCTACAACACCCCCCTCCTCACCCCACACAAAAGAGGATTTCACACCACCTCCTCCCACCACAACTCTTCATATTCATGAAGCAGATGTGAGGAAGCAGTTTAAGAGTCTGAATGCTCGAAAAGCTCCCGGCCCAGACGGTGTGTCTCCTGCCACCCTCAGACACTGTGCAAACGAGCTGGCCCCAGTGTTTTCTGGCATTTTCAACTTCTCACTGCAGGCATGTCATGTGCCTGCCTGCTTCAAGTCCTCCACCATAATCCCTGTCCCCAAGAAACCTAGGATCACTGGACTAACTGACTACAGACCCGTGGCTCTGACATCTGTGGTCATGAAGTCATTTGAGCGCCTAGTTCTCTCCCATCTCAAGACCCTCACGGCCCCCCTCCTGGACCCCCTGCAGTTTGCATATAGAGCCAACAGGTCTGTAGACGACGCCATCAACATGGCCCTACACTTCATCCTGCAGCATCTGGACTCCCCAGGAACCTACGCCAGGATCCTGTTTGTGGACTTCAGCTCTGCCTTCAACACCATCCTTCCAGACCATCTCCGAGGCAAGCTTTCCCAGATGAATGTGCCTGATCCCATCTGCCGGTGGATCACTGACTTCCTGACGGACAGGAAGCAGCATGTGAGGCTGGGAAAGAATGTCTCGGACTCCCGGACCATCAGCACCGGCTCCCCTCGGGGCTGTGTTCTTTCTCCTCTGCTCTTCTCCCTGTACACCAACTGCTGCACCTCCACCCACCAGTCTGTCAAGCTAATCAAGTTTGCAGATGACACCACCGTTATCGGACTCATCTCGGACGGGGATGAGTCTGCCTACAGGAGGGAGGTTGAACGTCTGGTGTCCTGGTGCAGCCACAACAACCTGGTGCTGAATGCCCAGAAGACAGTGGAGATTATTGTGGACTTCAGGAAGCACACAGCTCCACTCCCCCCCATCATCCTGACTGACACCCCCATCACCTCTGTGGACTCGTTCCGCTTCCTGGGTACCACCATCACCCAGGACCTGAAGTGGGAGCCCACCATCACTTCCGTCATTAAGAAAGCCCAGCAGAGGATGTACTTCCTGAGGCAGCTGAAGAAATTCAACCTGCCAACACGGACGATGATGCAATTCTACACTGCAATCATCGAGTCCATCCTCACCTCCTCCATCACCGTGTGGTACGCTGGAGCCACTATCAGGGACAAACAGAGACTGCAGCGTGTTGTGCGCTCTGCTGAGAAGGTGATTGGCTGCAGACTCCCATCTCTGCAGGACCTGTGCACCTCCAGGACACTGGGGCGTGCAGCTCGGATCTCAGCTGACCCTTCTCACCCTGGACACAGTCTGTTTGACCTGCTCCCCTCAGGCAGGAGGCTCCGGTCCATTCGCACCAGAACCTCTCGCCATAAGAACAGTTTCTTCCCCTCTGCTGTCGGACACATGAACAATAACCGTATGACTGTTCCCACCACTAACACATGACCCTACGCTGTGTTCACTGCATCATTCCATGTTTGGCACTGATCACCACCTGCACTCATGTATATATCATGTATATATCTATCCACTTAGCACTTTTAATTCTTATTCTTATTTTTATATTTTTATGACAGTATGTTTGCACTGAAGCACCGCAGCAATTTCCTAATGTTGTAAACCTGCTCAACATTTGGCAATAAAACCCTTTCTGATTCTGATTCTGATTCTGAATTATAAATATGCATATAAATATGCTACGATGAGATAGCTGACTTCATCTAACTAGCAAATGTTCTCCAGGCTACGTTGGTGATGCAGTTTTTTTTTTAAATGATATTTTTAAAAAAATATCATTTATTTATGTATGATATTTTTGTCATGCGATTTTAAAGCCGGTCCTACAACCGCATCCAAGAATAACATGCAGCTTATCTCAGAACTGTCGGTGAAAATTATTCTTGGAGCTAGGTTTAATTGAGCTGCATTTTAAAGAGGTGCAATTTCACAATTTGTGTATATTTTCTAAGTTCACTATTTTGTCATGTGTTGAGAAAAACACAGATTTAAAAATTACATGGTCTAATATTTACATTTGGCATATAACTGCAACATGCTTTTTTTCATTTTCTTTTTTTATAAAGACTCGAAATTCAAAATTTCAGACTTGTGACTTTACTTGGACTTTTACTTGAGACTTGCATATATATATATATATATATATATATATATATATATATATATGTACAAGTTATATCACATGTACAAGTTATCTTTTCCTTTAACTGCATCCTGTGACAGCAGCACACAGAGAGCTTCTCTCTGTAAATGTTCTACTTCACAGTCGTCTGTGTCAGATACATGCAGACTGCTGTCATGCTCTGTACTGTTAGTGACCGCTTTGCAGATAATACTCACACCTGTTTATTTCAGGTTTCCATGACAATGTTGATACAAATTGTTTAAGTGGTTGTGTTATTAGTTTGTGGATAATCTCATACAGGAAACGAAAATCAAACAAAATGTTTCAATGTAAAAAGATTTTATTTCTACCTTATTAATGATCAGAAAAATATACATGAAATACATTCAAATGTATTCACTGCCTATGATATAATTCTTATTTATATAATGTACGAGATCTTTGGACAAACACAGTTAAAGTATTTGTTGGTGCCCATATCAGTATTTACTTGTGAAACACTGCAAACACTGACTTTAAGTTGTGCTGTCAGATACTAAAGATCACATATTTCACACTTTGTTCTCACTGCTATTGGAACATGTTAGATACATTCAAGGTTTATTACAAAATCTTTATGAAAAAACTGAATATAAAGAGCATGAATATTAATACCTAATACACCTGCATTTGTTTGATACTAAAAGAGAGCAATATGTCTATATGATATTATGATGTAATATTGTAACTGCACATAAAGCTGAGCATGTCTGATATTTGGGCAGCAGAGGAGCAAGAGTGGCTTCATAAAAAGCTTCTTCTTGGCTTTGCTGCTACAGCTCTCCTCACTGACCTGTAAGACAAGCACAAAAAGACAAAGTGATTTCCAACATGTAAAGATATTATGAGCTGAAGACATTTAATATTGTGAAGAATAAATCAGCCTGCATGGCAGCAGAATTACTGAGAGAGCTTCCTGATGTGACTTCAGAATAAACTGCTGCATCAGCTGCAGGACTTGATTTTCCTGTGAATGAAGAGAAGATAATTGAGAACAATAATATCATTAACCAGGAGGAAACTGGATGTGTCCACTAATGCAAAGATAAAAAGTATGATCGATTTTATTAACCATGTAATGAGTACTTACGCATACATAAATATAAACTGTAAAATAAACAGATTTACATTTTAAGAGCAGATAAACATGTTGAACAATATTCAGTGGAGATGATGGCAGACTTTGCTCACCTTTGATTTTCTTGGGGTTATGGAAAAATTCTAGCTTATCCTCACATTTGGATTTATGTGTTTAGAATCTCACTGTAGGATTTGGTATAACCTTTTTGTATGCTTAGATAAAGTGTGTGTGTGTGTGTGTGTGTGTGTGTGTGTGTGTGTGTGTGTGTGTGTGTGTGTGTGTGTGTCAGTATGACCTCGTAAAAAAACTGCTTAGCTTTGCTTAATGATGTTTCACTATGTTATCTGCTAACTGTCTATAACTGTCAGATGTCTATTAATTTCACTGTGTGTTATACTTGTATAACTATGCATGTGACAAATAAAGAACCTTGAACCTTGAACTGTTAGGGCGTAGAAGGATGAAACTCCCAAGATGACAGGTGCCAGGAGCTTCCTGGGAAAAGACAGTGGGAGTTGCTATCTGCCCAGCAACAGCCCGTGGGACAGAAACCTGTTGTAACTAAAAGATACAGAGAGTTGTGTGTGTGTGTGTGTGTGTGTGGGGGGGGGGGGGGTATAAAAGAGGAGCTGAGACGTCCCAGGGGCAGAGCTGGGATGACTGTGAACTGTAATGTTTGATGTGTGTGTTGGCTCTCCTGCGCGCAGTAATAAATAGTTTGACCACAGCTCTTTCCGTGTTGCAGACTTTATTTACAAAATTCCACAACAAGCTTGGCATCATGAACAGGATGCTCCGAGTGTGGGCGCTGAGGAACGACCCCAAAGACGGCTGATCATGCCGAGGGAAAGAGTCAATCCTCGGTCCCACCAAAGCTTCAAAATGGGGGAGCTGTGGGGCGAGTCCTCAGCGACACACCGAGATCATCCAAAAGAATCTGCACCGGTGAGCTGTGTCCAGCCTATAGTATTTTGTGTATATATATATAAGTCACTTAAGTTCTCTGTTTGGTCAGGCCCAAGGATGGGTGAGATGGGGTGCTCCTCCGTGATATTTCACGGGGAAGTTCTAGGCCTAGCCTCGCTAAGGACGCTTAAGCCAGTAACATGGGATCCGGATCCTCCGAGACAGTCGGCACAGCTGAGTTAAGGGCCGGGGCGTGGACTGTCACACACGCTCCACCGGGTGGCCAAGGAAAGAACTAAATCTTTGACTCGATGATAAATAAAATGTAGAAGGCATGAAGTAAGTTGTGAGAAAGAAAAAGAAATGTTGACAAAGAAAGGGGCTAAATTGGCTGGTGTGCTAAGGATGAATGATGAAAAGAGATGTGTTATGGAGGAAGCAGAGAGACGCGAGAGAAAAGCAGCTTTTAAGGAGATGCCTTTTTGGGGAGAAAAAGGAAATGGATAGGAGACAGGCCCTGTTAAGTCTGCAGCTCCACTACACACACATACAAGCCATGATTCACTACCTTGTTTTTTTTTATGTCATTTTGCAGAAGCAGCAATGATAGCCACTCCGATCTGGAGTCCCGTCCTCCCCGGCAACCAAAACCACCGCGGCAAGAATAACAGCTCCAGAACTGAGCGTGGTCCCTCCAAAAACAAGCCCAACTGCTGTTGTGTAACCACCAAAGACCCCCACCTCAACCTCACCCCAAGGAGGAGAACACATATGCCATGAAAATGCTGAACAACCGTCTCTGGCCAGCTTTATACGCCTGCAAACAGCGCAGAGGTGAACCAGCTGATGCCAATAGATTTTACAGCCAGAGAGGGGAGGCGCAAAGAAAACAAAAAAAGGGAAAACAAAGTGCTGACCCCCACCACGTGCTGAGAGGAAGCACAGGCCAACGAGAGAGGAGGGGAAGAGGCAGAGGACGGCGAGGTGGGGTCAGGGCCAGGGTGTGGGTGCCTGAAGGTGGCCGAGGAAAGTGCTACAGCTGTGGAAAGGAGGGACATTTTAGGAGAGACTGTCCTCATCACAAACCCCTAGCCAAAGGACTGAAGGTGGAAGGGAGGAAGGGACTCTGGATTGAGCTGTAGGCTGTGGTTTGCCCACGTCACCATTAAAAAACAGCAAGGTGAAACAATGCGCACACACAAATAAGCAGAGAGTGTATTAACCTACAAATGCAGTTTCGAAAAAAAAAGGTGAGAAAGGAGGAGAGAGGGAGAAAGCTGACACAGAACCCGTGTCAGCGCCCCTCCCGCCTCTGTATAACACAGCACACAACACATCATTTTCCTGTTCACGCACCTCTACCCTTTTTTTCTGTGCTCATGCCCCATCACAGAAAGCCGAAGCTGACCTGGACTCCTGCTCTCCCCTCGACCCCCTTTGACGTGACCCTGACCCACCGCTGCAGCAGCTGGACCCACCACAACAACCCGAAAACCCCAACAGAGCTGCAGGAGGGGCACCTCACCCAGCGGAGACGGAGGGCGCTGAACCCAAGGCCTCCTCTCACTACACGGGAGGAGATCCCCAGACAGGCCTCAGCTGAAAGAGCTGTGACGTCAAGCCCAAAAGAGAGGCAGAGCATCAGAATGCTGACCTCTGCAACGCTGCATTAACACTATACAAGGCCGTGGCAAACCAGCATGGGGTGGCGTGGCAGGAGCAGAAGGAGCAATCGAGGTCAAAAGCCACTGCAGAAGAGACAAAACGCAGATCAAGATGCATGTTTCACCTGCAGCCAGAATGGACACTGGAGAAAGGACTGCCCCAATCTGGGTCAGAACCAGGGTGGACGGTGCAGTGACCAGCAGCAGCAGTGGTCGTAAGCAAACTGAAAGGAGGAGGGCAGGACCCCAGGGGGCGCTTCAGGCCGTGGTTTGCCCAAGACATCAGAACAGGGAAGTGATGCAAAAACACGAACACACACACACACACTGACTCAGGATGAAGTGATGCGCACACACACACACACATGCTGATGCAATGAAGAATGCTTTGCTAACAAGTACTCATGCTGATACGCAAAATGCTCCACACATACACATTGAACGCATTTCATGCAATCCAAAGGGCGCATATGTACATTTAAGCTTATAAATCTCTGCCTATGCATGGAATGTCTGTGTGTGGTGAGAAGGTGGAATTTCTTGTAGACTCCGGAGCCACTCTGTGTTATGTTCTCACCCTCCCTGAAATTCCAGCCAACGTTAGAAGGTACTCCCACTCTGTCTCTGCAACAGGGCATGTTCAAAGGGAAAATTTCACCATTCCCCTGTCCTGTATTGACGGACAGGGCCAAAAGTTAAAACAGTTTTCCATGGTCAGACTCATGTCCAGTAAATTTACTTAATGTGTAAATTAAACATAAATTTGATCTCCTGCCATGATGGCATTACAATCACACAGTCAGAATGTGACTATGCAATGGTTAAATACAGCCCTGTGACCCCTGCCTTCGTGTATGCATGGAAGCTGGGGGCAGGGCCACTCACTGAAAGTTTTTTTTTGTTTGTTTGTTTGTTGTTTTTGTTTTTGCTTTTTTATAAACAGCACGTGACTGCATGCCTCCAGATGCCTGTTTTGGCTGCTGACAGCCTGCACTGCACTTCTCACTGTGCTTCGCAGGGCCCTGATGTGAGACATGAGAAGGAGTGGTACAGAGTTGAAAATGATAAACTAACAGTGAAATGCTTATTTTAGAGCTTTACATTTGCTGCGCTTGCGATTTCACTCACTAAAGAACAAAAGGTTGTTTATAATGGATGCATCCACCCCACACATTTCCCCTGCTAGGTCCACTGACTACAGGTGGGAAGACCTGGGCAGATCTGTACACAATTGTAACAGATCTTGCGATTGGCAGGTCAGGGAGGACCCAAAAGTGTTGTTCTCCCTAAAAATTGAATGCTTATAAAACAGTTTTGTCTATTGTTATACTGTTCACTATGTTCACTCAGTTGAACTGGTGGATCCCACTGTTGATCCTTATTTAGTGCAGGCCACCCCGTGCAGACTCCTCTTATCCACTGCTCACAGAGGTGCCCGATGGCCTGTCAAGTCTAAATATGATGTGGGACTGATTAAAGATTGCAGACCAGCTATTATCATCTTGTCCTGTCAACTTAGTGGGATGAGAATTGATATGTAAATTAGTTGATTGTTATTAGATCAGGGAAAGATCATTTGATTGTAACACAAGTGAGTAGAATGTTGCAAAGGGTTAAATGTGGTTCCTGTTTCTGATGTATGTGAAGCTTGCACCTAGACATAAACACACACCTGAACTTGCTTTGTCAAGTCAAATACGTGACAGCATCTCACATATTTTTATTTTAAAAGCTAAATAACATGATTGGGTCTGTGACTAAACTGAGTGCAACAGTACAGACCTGGGGAAGAAACTCACATTCCAGTGATGAAACATTGCAATGAGGTGTTTAGTAAGCATCTGACACTAAACATTAGTGTTTTGTGAACTGTGCAGCTGCTAACAAAAAAAAAATCCTCTCTGTATTTAGCAGGTGGAACCCAGACTCTCCAGAACTGCTGGATATCTCGGAGCACTTGTGGGCAACCAGTGAATATGATGTGGGGGAAATGAATGGGGGTAGTGACTCTTAAGTCTGAGACAGAGTGATATTATACCCCTTATGTCAAACCGAGTGATTTATGGTCCCAATAAATTATCCGTGAGCTCAGGGGTAATAAAGGAAGTAATAAAAATATGATATTCATAAAAATATTATATAAATAAAATTATGATATTAACAGAGGTGGGTCGAGTATCCAAAAATTGTACTCAAGTAAGAGTAGCATTACTTTAAAATATTATTATTCAAGTAAAAGTGAAAAGTAGTCTTCAAAAATGTTACTCAAGTAAGAGTAAAAAAGTACTTGGTGAAAAGACTACTCAAGTAGCGAGTAACTGTTTGAAATGTCTGATTTATTTTATAAATAAATGCTATCAGACAAACAAAAATAAATAAATATACAAATTTTAGTATTTTTAAAAGGAATATATGTAAAAAGATCAAGAAAATTTTTTCCAGATTTCAGTTTTTCACAACATCAAGCTTTTTTCACCAATACCTACAGTAAATAATATAAATATATAAACAGTGCAAACAATTTCCAGTGACAAGATATGCTGTAAACTTTATATTCATTTTTGCTCCAAATGACACAGCAGCCTCAGAGAAAACATTACAACGAGGCAACTTTAACATATGTACATACAAGGCAGCTCAGTTTACCATAAATTGTATGGGTGTACATTTATTTCTGCATATTTAGCAAAAATGTGCCATTTCTTCACTTAGTGAAGTGATGGTTAAGCTTCAGCAGCAGTTTGCTCTCAAGGTTCTTGCTGTGAAGCTGTAACTGTTCAGCAGTGAACAGGAGTCCTGCATGACTGAGAAGTCCTTCACAAGCTACAGATGCAGGAAGAGCTGTATTGATTTTGATCAACAGCTTCTTGATGTGAGGAACGCCATGCAATAGATCCACACCTCCAGTGAATGGACATGAAAGGTACCTCTCCAGTTCCCCTGCTTCTGGCTTTCCTGACCCCATGGATCCATCATCTTAGTCGGTTAGGCTGCTGTTTGTGCTGGCATCATCCAGCTCTGAGTCTAGGTAATGTCTGATGAAGTTGAGACCTGTGGAAAGATGTATGGTTTTCAAAAGAATTAGGTCTGGTCATTATAGTGCTGTATACACTGCTAAGCTGCAGATGTTTAGCAAGAAGATTTGATCACACTGGAGATGTTTTTTACTAACTCTTGTAGAAAAACAAAATCCTGTCATTCATATCCCGCACAAACAGTTTGCAATGAATTCCAGATTAAGTTCAAAATAAGAATGCATGCAAGGCTAAGCAGTGCTAGCCAATAGATCCTCCTGTTTGGCTGTTACTCTGGGAAAAGATGAGAAAGACATTGATGGAAGCCGTGACTGGAGCTGCGATGTAGCCTATATAATATTTATATTGTACGAACATGATAATTATGTATATTGTAATAACGTGATATTATATTGTTCAAACGTGAAAGGTATATTGTACTAACATGATAGTATATTGTACAAACATGAAAAGTATATTGTTAGAACTTTTCACTTTTCTATTTTTCTTTTGGCTGGGTGGCAGCTCTACGCTTCTGTATCCGAGGCTTTGCAATGTGGCCTCACAAAATTGTGACGACTACAACAACCATGAAAAGAGTTGGATGGACATTGCTGCTCAATTGCAGCTGCCTGGTCAATGTTTTCCATTAGTAATTTAGCAAAGTTGATGGTGTGTGTGTGTGTGTCTGTAAGACAGAGAGAGGGAGAGCGAGAGACAGATTTTGTATGATAAGCTTCATGTTATGGACGCACAGTTTGAGCACTCAGGTCGCATCAGAGCATCAGGCCGTATAGTGTGAGACCCTGCATCGTGACCTATGAATTTCTAACCCCTGCGATTCAATTGTACAGTTTGAGCAGGAGCTGAATAACGTGACTGAAAAAAATCGCACAGTGTTTGCCCAGCTTAATGCAGACTGTTTAAACTAAACAAGCTGCTTTTTCACATAATAAATCCTGCTAGCCGCAGTATTGCCTTCTGTTTTAACAGTTAAAGCAGTAGAGACGAGCTGTTTGCATGCGCGTGGAACTCCAGCGTCATTAACTAGGCGAGCTGTTAGCTTATAGCTCACGCTAGCTAACCAGCGAGCAGTTAAAAGGACAGCCGAAGCTGCACAAAAACCCCACAAATTTGTCTCACTACAACGTAGCGCCGAAAATATGACTCGCAGCTCGAGCTCAACACAGCTGCTGTAACATAAGACTGACATCCAGCTAACTACAGCTAAAAAGATATTTAGAGAAAACTTACCGCTTCCTCAGGTTACATGAGTTGAGTTGTTTCACGCTGAAAAGTTGTTGTTTTGGCTCTCACTGAAGACACCGACACTGAAGACATAGCTGTTCTTTTGTACTGCTTTTATGCGAAACATTCTTTGTATATGAGGCCAAGGGTGTTCATCCTTTTCAGCTCTAGCGTAGACAATTGGCTCTGCCATGTTTTCATGTTTCTTCTTTGAAACGTTTGGGCTGCTCTGCCCGGCACAGTTTCAAACTGGTCATGTGACTGCATAGCCACATCTGATTGGTAAAAAAGTTACCGGAAACTCCACTGGCGGCATGTTATCTAATGTGTTAAACTAATCATTTTTTTAAAAGTAACGAGTCGAATTTTGCAAATGTAGCGGAGTAAAAGTACCGTTTCTTCTTCACAAATGTACTCAAGTAAAAGTAAAAAGTATCGTGCAAAAAAGGTACTTTAAAAGTAAATTTTTTTCAAAAACGTACTCAAGTAAATGTAACGGAGTAAATGTAACTCGTTACTACCCACCTCTGGATATTAATATAATTATGATATTCAGCAAATTATGATATTCAGCAAATTATGGTAGTTCATAACTCATTATTTCCAAAAAAATAAAAAAAATAATTTGATTATTAAAAAATAAAGCTTTTATATCAAATAGCATTCTTTAATTTTAAGCCATTAAAAAGTTTTTTACTTTTTATGCTTAAAAAACGCCATCTGGTGGTGGGTCAGTGCATGTGCACGCGCGTGCGCGCCCCGCGCCTGTGTGTCTGTGCGCGCCCATGCGCGCGCCTGTGTCAGGGTCCGTGCTTGTGTGTGTGTGTGTGAAAATGTCTTAAACCAGAGTAAAAGTGCTTAGTTAAACTTGTGCTTTTGTAACGTTCAGTATAGGGCTGCCAAGATTAGTCGACTAGTCACAATTACGTCGACTATCAAAATCGCCGACGACTGATTTAATAGTCGACGCGTCGTTTGAAGCTTTGTAAGATCACAAAAGACGCAGGAATAAGTAGTAGGATTTAAGAGTATAATAACGGACTGAAACAGAAGATGGCAGCACTGTATGTACAAGGATGCCAGCTGCCGTTAAACCCAGAAGAAGAAGAAGCTGTGTCCCAGAATTCATAGCGCAGCCCAGCTCAGTTTCCAACAATGGCGGCAGCTAGTTAGTTTTAATATTACTCTTATTATTCTTTCTGGGTCACAAAATAAACATTTAACATATTTTCAGGCAAGAATGTAACTGTGTAAACCTCAAATATCTGCTCAGTTTATCAAGACACCACATATTTTCAAAAGCGCTCCGACGTCTGTTACCCGCTAGCTCAATAGCTAGCCGGGGGCAAAGCTCACTAGAGCCGGTGAGAACCCCGGACTCCGGGCAAATCGTTTTCAAACCTACCGCCGTCTTTCGCTACTCAGGTTAAACATATTTAAGTCACTTAGATAACTTAAAATGTTATTGTTTGGCTTTTTTTTTAGGATTTTATTTATTCCTGAGTAAATCGGTTTGGCTGAGATTAAAGTTATAGTTTTTACACAGCTGAATAAACGTCAAGCAGACAACTGATTATCAGAAGTGTGAGATGCTCGAGAATATACTCCGGTGTCCCGTTATATTTTAGATAGCAAGGAGTTTATTAAACTCACCGAAACAATCTGCAAATTTCATTAAAATTTAATAAACTATCATCTTGTCTTTATTTTTAGTTAGCACATACCTTAAACACTTAAAGCTGTAAGCTAATGATAGTTATATAAGAGCAGATGTATGCCGGTGCAATAAGCTGTACATTTTACGTCCAATGGATGCATGATCTGATTAGTCGACTAATTGCAAAAATAATCGGTGACTATCAAAACAATCGTTTGTGGCAGCCCTAGTTCAGTATGCCGGGAGATACAGGTTGCATGCCTTGTTGGAAAACTTTATTTCAATTTATTTGCATTTGTTTAATCCGAACAAGGAGATTTAGAATCAAAGTCCGAGTGGCAAAAAACTCTCACGATCCCCGAAAAACTACCCCAAGCATAAGCGCACTGCAGCTCCCAGCAAAAACCTCCTGAAAAATCCTCCGTCTTTCTCCAAAAAATGTACAACAACAAAAAAAACCTAGAATAACTCGATAGGCACTCCCACTCTATTCCCAAAACCCTTAAAAAATCCTTAGTCTTTTTTCTCAAATTCAGCGCACCGCGGCTCCCACCCAACCCTTAGGCAAACAAGCAGGAAACCTGAAAAAAACCTCCGTGTTTTTATCCAAATACGCGCAACAAAAAACTCCTAGAATAACTTGTTAGGGAACCCTCTATTCCCAAAACCTTATATTCGATAACAGGCAATACTCCTGAAAAAAATCCTTAGTCTTTTTTCTTCAAACCAGCCCTCTTACTAGCTCCGTCCCAAATTCAGCGCACAGCCTAAGTTCTCCGTCCCTCTTACTCGCACCAAGCCACAGCCAGCGCACAATTTTTTCCCCTTGTTACTCGCTCTGTATCTGCTCCTTAATGATTCTGGCTCTTCGTTCAAAGAGGGAGACCAACTCCGCCTCCGAGGCGTGCCTAACTTCGCCCCGCTGCCAATCACATAACAAGTGGGCGGCTACCGCCGCACCCTGGTTAGCCAATCGGATACAGGTCTGATTTACCTTATCTGCGATAGGTGCAATCTCTTGCTCTCGTTCAGGATAAATAATCTTAAATTTAACTCTTTTTTTTCTCCCAGAAAAAAAAGACTTTTCTCTCTTTTTCTTAAAACAACATGGACACCAGACCTGCCAACCTCACTGTGGTCTCTCAGACCCCAGTAACTAGCTACAGAGCCTCCGCCATGCCAACAGAACTCACACAATTGCATCTTTGTAGGGTTCAGCCAGCCCATGCTAATCCAATGGAGGAGAGATTCCATCTCAGCTCCGGCGGGTTTTGGGGCTACGCCTTTAGCCTTAGAGAGCTAAAAGCAGGTGAAAGTTTTGGCCCGCTAACACCACGGATCGCCTTTACTTCCTCTGACTGGGCTGTTTTGACCCTCATCGTCACCCCTGAAGTTCAGAAGAGCCTGCGGCAAACGAGTTCGCAGCAACCGCGAACCAGGGACCAGCAGACGCAGACGCATCCGGCTTTCAAAGAGGCCCACGCATTTCCGACATTCAACCAGCAACACCATCAGCACCGACCTTTAAACATGGTGAGAAAAACAGTCACATACACGCAGTGGGAGACTAAAAGCACGCCATTTTGTCGGTGGTTTTGTAGAGCCAGTCGGCATCATCATACAACCGATGATGCTCACACGGAAGAGTTTGTGTTGAACTTTTCAAACACCCAGTCTGGTGTTTTCAACACCATGCTTCGAATTCCCACTCAGGACTGGTTGAAGATGGTGGGCGAAAAGAGTGGGAAAATATTAGAGCTTTTTAAGCTGAGTAAAACTACAATTGAACTGGTCCTAGTTGGAAAAACGCCGCCACGTTCTACATAGCACCGCCCCTCATCCGGCCCCTTTACCCCTCCCCCACCCCCGCCTCCTCCTCTCCCAGTCCTTTTAAAAACCACAACGTTCGTTTCTTCTCCACATCATCTAAACAATCATGACTCACCATAGCTTCGGAGCCCCCTCTGCTGCATCTCCAGCTGATTCTACTCCACCACCGAGTCCACTGATGGCTCTGGCTACCCCACCTCAGAGCCTCAACGTCTCCGGCCACTATGCTTCCAGATACTCCGCCGCCGCCCTCATCCCCTCAAGGCTGGAACTCACCCAGCCATCTGCAACTCGCCGCTCTCGGTTGGCAATCCCCAGACCAGACCCCCCGGCAACACTTCAGTCTCCGGTGCCTCGCTCTGGGCTTTGGGCGACCCTGTATGCCGGGCCCTTTTCCGAGAGCCTGAAGACATCGATCCCCACCCCGGCAAGACAGCCTTCGGCCATGGACAACGACAAGGCGGCGAGTCTGCTCCCCACCACTGTTTTTTAACTTACAAAATTAACTGTCAAGTACCTTATTAACTCGCTAATCCAGAAACACTGGCAAGAAGTCTGTCAAGGATGTGAGGTCTCCCACCCCTCGCAGAGACGACATTCTTGTCTTTTCCCGCTGGAAAAATATTACTTTTTCAGGTACTATGATGAACTCTGCAAAAGATTATGGAATGGGCATTTCACCAACACATTATTGCAAAGTTTGCGGTTAGAGGGTTTTTCACCACCAGCGGCTCAAGTCAGAGGCGTTGCCCAGGCATATCTGTTTGAACTCAGAGACGCCCGCGACATTGAGGCCACGCTGCAAGAAACTGACGCCTGCGTCACTGAGGTGACCAGGACTGTAATTCATAAAGTGCTCGACGAGAATTACACATTGTGGCTCTCCTAGTAATTGTTTTTCCTCCCTTCCCTATTATTTTCTCAATGTTTTTTTTTTCTTACTTTTTAGCTTTGTTGTTGTTTTTTTATTGTTTGTTTGTTTTCTTACTTTTCAGCTTTGTTTTTACCCGTTCAAATGCATTGTTTTTTTTTTCATTACATCAAAATAAAAAACTGTTTTGGAAAACCGTTACATCAAATAAAACCTATCAGTGAGAATAATTACCAATGTATATTTTGCATTTAAATTTTAAATTTTGTGCACTCACTTGTCTTCCTAATGACTTTGAGCTGAATCACGGATGTGACATTGGTGAAATCACCTTCTGCTGGACCTGAAATAATAATCTTATTGACTTTCATGTTAAACACAGTTATTGTATAATCATTCAGCTTCCACAAGCTTTATATTAATGAAAGTGTATACTTTACCATTTTCAGTGTTTTCACATCTTCTGACTGTCTCATAGACACAAAGATCACCTGCAGGTCAGAGAAAATCAGTCAGCTCATGTCTGTGAACCTAATTTAAAAACAAATATTATTGAATAACATTTATATGAAAAGCTGCAGCAGATTTACTAAGTATAGTCTTGTTGCAAATAGCATCAGAATATTTGAAACTACATGAAAAACTAACCATGAAGAAGAGGGGAGTACACTTGCTGCTGAACTTCATCCTGATTTAGAGTCTGCTCATTAGCAGCACCTTTATTAAAAATGTAATATAAGACTGATGGAAGTGGGCCAGGTGTTCCACGTCGCCGGGGCTCCGGCACCCGCCCCCGGTCCAGGAGGGACGTACCACATCCCGGTAAGATGTCAAGGGGGTATACGCCACACTTTGGTGGACACGGGCTGCATGCAGACCCTGGTTCACCAAATTCTGGTTCGGCCAGGGCATTGCTGGAGGCAGAGTGGGTGGAGGTGAAATGTGTGCACGGGGATATTCACAAGTATCCGGTAGTGTCGCTGCTCTTAAAATTTAGGGGCAAAACACTTAGAGTAAAGGCGGCGGTCAGTCCGCGCCTGTCACATCCCCTAATTTTGGGCACAAATTGGCCGGGGTTTCACAGATTCCTGGGGCAATACGTGGAGATGCAATCGCAACCTATAAATTGATGTAATGTCTGCAGTGACGCGGGGTCGACCGACACTGACTCTGGGGGGAAGGAGGCGGCGGGGACCTCTACAGAGGCCCAACTGCCTCCCGTTATAGACTCCATGGAAGATTTTCCACTATAGCAGTCTTGGGACGACACCCTAGGCTCAGCCTACGACCAGGTGATAGATATTGATGGCCCCACTTCCGATTACGGAATGATCGGCTTTATTGAGTGAGTCACAACACTCGCACGAATGAAATCCCTACCCAGTTGTTGGTGTCGCAAAGCTGCCAGGAAACGATTTTCCAGGAGGCTCATTCAAACCCCATGGCAAGGCATTTAGGATGCGAGAACACTCTGGAGCGTATAATGGCCCGATTCTATTGACCGGGCATTTGGGGTGGTGTGCGCCACAGGTGCGTGTTGTGCCCAGAATGCCAGCTGGTTAACCAGCCAGCCATCCCAAATGCGCCATTCCGCCCATTGCCATTGATGGAGATCCCATTTGAAGGCATTGGTATGAATCTCATCGGGCCATTCCACCGGCGTGCACGCGGCTATCGCCTTGTGTTGGTCCTGGTGGATTATGCAATACAATACCTGGAAGCAGTGCTGCTGCGCACCATTTTGGCGAAAAGTGTGGCGCAGGCACTGTTTCAGGTTCAAGGTTCAAGGTTCTTTATTTGTCACATGCCTAGTTATACAAGTATAACACACAGTGAAATGTAGCCTGACACGCTCCTCGACATGTGCAAAAATGGGGGGGGGGGGGGGGGGGGGGGGGTAGAGGAAGAACATATATATATATATATATATGTAGTATATAGCACGGAGGGAGGTTAGCCAACTAACGGAGTTGCAGAAAGGTGCGACAAAGAAGGTGCATAAGAAATACAGCAAGCTGTCCATACCTGAGGCCTTGGAAACTGCCAAGCAAAGACTCACAGCCTTGGCCAGCCGCTTGAGGAGGTACACCAGAGAGATAGAAGGCAGGAGAATAAACCAGCTGTTCTCCACAGAACCAGCAAAGGTGTACTCTCAGTGGCAAGGGAACAATAATAATAAGAGAACAGCACCACCCAGGCTGGAGACCGAGCAATACTGGAAGAGCATATGGGAGAAGGACGCAACCCATAACGGCAATGCTTAGTGGCTAGTGGATCTGAGGGCAGACCACAGCGACCTCCCTGAACAGGGTCCAGTAACCATCACAGTGGCAGATATCCAAGAAAGGGTCTCCAGTATGAAGAGTTAGACAGCACCAGGGCCCGACATGGTTCACGCCTACTGGCTAAAGAAGCTGACTGCACTCCACGAGCGTCTGGCAGCACAAATGAACCAGCTGCTAGTTAACGAGAGACACCCGGAATGGCTAACCGAAGGTCGGACGGTCCTGATCCCCAAGGACCCCAAGAAGGGACCGGTCCCCTCCAACTACCGACCAATAACCTGCCTCAGTACTACATGGAAGCTCCTGTCAGGCATCATATCGGCTAAGATGAACAGGCACATGGGTCAATACATGAGCGGGACACAGAAAGGAATTGGCAAGAATACCAGAGGCGCAAAACACCAGCTACTGGTAGACAGAACAGTCAGCCGAGACTGCAAGACCAGACTGACCAACCTGTGCACTGCCTGGATTGATTACAAGAAGGCCTATGACTCAATGCCCCACAGCTGGATACTGGAATGCCTAGAATTGTACAAGATCAATGGGACCCTAAGAGCCTTCATCAGGAACTCAATGGGGATGTGGTGCACAACACTAGAGGCCAACTCCAAGCCCATAGCACAAGTCACCATCAAGTGCGGGATCTACCAAGGAGATGCTCTGTCCCCACTGCTGTTCTGCATAGGCCTGAACCCCCTCAGTGAGATCATTAACAAGACTGGCTACGGATACCGACTACGGAACGGAGCAGTTGTCAGCCACCTCCTGTACATGGATGACATCAAGCTGTGTGCCAAGAGTGAACGAGACATCGATTCACTGATCCACACTACCAGGCTATATAGCAATGACATTGGAATGTCGTTCGGACTGGAGAAGTGTAGTCGGATGGTAACAAAGAGAGGGAAGGTAGTCAGAACTGAGGGGATTGAACTACCAGAAGGCAACATTGCAGACATAGAGGACAGTTACAAGTACCTGGGGATCCCGCAGGCAAATGGGAACCATGAAAAGGCCGCTAGAAAAGCTGCAACCACCAAGTACCTGCAGAGGGTCAGGCAAGTCCTGAGGAGTCAGCTGAATGGTAAGAACAAGATCCGGGCCATCAACACGTACGCCCTGCCCGTGATCAGGTACCCTGCTGGGGTAATAGGCTGGCCAAAGGAGGAGATAGAAGCCACTGACATAAAGACAAGAAAGCTCCTTACCATGCATGGAGGGTTTCACCCAAGTCCAGCACCCTGAGGCTGTACGCTAAGCGGAAGGAAGGGGGCCGGGGACTGGTGAGTGTCAGCACCACAGTCCAGGATGAGACAACGAACATCCAAGAATACATTGGGAAGATGGCCCCAACTGACCGAGTGCTCAGTGAATACCTCAGGCAGCAGAAACCCAAGAAAGAGGAGGGAGACGAGGAACCATCATGGAAGGACAGGCCCCTTCACGGTATACCACCGGCAGATAGAGGAGGTGGCTGATATCCAGAAATCCTACCAGTGGCTGGACAAAGCTGGACTGAAAGACAGCACAGAGGCACTAATCATGGCAGCACAAGAACAAGCTCTGAGTACAAGATCCATAGAGGCTGGGGTCTATCACACCAGGCAAGACCCAAGGTGCAGGCTGTGTAAAGATGCCCCAGAGACAATCCAGCACATAACAGCAGGGTGCAAGATGCTAGCAGGCAAGACATACATGGAACGCCATAACCAAGTGGCCGGCATAGTGTACAGGAACATCTGTGCTGAGTATAACCTGGAAGTCCCGAGGTCAAAATGGGAGATGCCCCCAAGGGTGGTGGAGAATGACCGAGCTAAGATCCTGTGGGACTTCCAGATACAGACGGACAAAATGGTGGTGGCTAACCAACCGGACATAGTGGTGGTAGATAAACAGAAGAAGACGGCCGTAGTGATCGATGTAGCGGTTCCGAATGACAGCAATATCAGGAAGAAGGAACACGAGAAGCTGGAGAAATACCAAGGGCTCAGAGAAGAGCTCGAGAGGATGTGGAGGGTGAAGGTAACGGTGGTCCCCGTGGTAATCGGAGCACTAGGTGCGGTGACTCCCAAGCTAGGCGAGTGGCTCCAGCAGATCCCGGGAATAACATCGGAGATCTCTGTCCAGAAGAGCGCAGTCCTGGGAACAGCTAAGATACTGCGCAGGACCCTCAAGCTCCCAGGCCTCTGGTAGAGGACCCGAGCTTGAGGGATAAACCGCCCGCAGGGGCGTGCTGGGTGTTATATATATAAATATATATATATATATATATATATATATATACACATTGGGTGAATGTGCAGTAGTAGCAGCAAGCAGGTGAATTCTGTACATTAATATGAATAGACATCTGACTATTTTACAGGATAGACAATATAAGCATATTTAAAATTAAAGGAATTTGGAATGTACATTGTGCCTTGGTTTAGAGTGTCTGGAAGAGAGTCCTGTCTCAGTCAATTATAGTGATGTGAGAGGGCGGGTGTGTGTGTTTAGGGCCCGGATGGCTTGGGGATAGAAGCTCCTCTTGAGTCTCTCTGTCTTTGCCCGGATGATGCGGAACCTTCTACCAGATTGCAGAAGTTGGAACAGTTTGTTGCCAGGATGGGACGGGTCCTTCAGTATCTGCGCTGCTCTAGTCCGGCATCTCCTGGTGTAGGTGTCCTGAAGCGGGGGGAGAGCAATCCTGCAGCAGCGTTCTGCTGTACGGATCACTCTCTGGAGAGCTTTTTGGTCCTTCACACAGCTGTTCCCAAACCACGATGTCATGTTCTGTGTGAGGATGCTCTCCACAGCGCCTGTATAGAAAATCCTGAGGATCTTTGGAGAGACCCTGAACTTCCTCAGTTGTCGTAGGTGATACAGGCACTGCCTAGCCTTTTTGGTCTGGACCTGAATGTGGGCAGCCCATATCAGGTCTGAGGAGATGTGGACACCAAGATACTTGAAGGACTGCACCCTCTCCACTGGAGCTCCATTGATGATAATGGGCTTGTAGTCTCTGTGCTGACTCCTTCTGAAGTCCACCGCCAGCTCCTTGGTCTTGCCAACGTTCAGCTGGAGGTGGTTGTCCTGGCACCATGATGCCAGATTCTTCACTTCATCCATGTAGGCCGCCTCATCGTTGTTGGAGATAGCACCCAACACCACTGTGTCGTCAGCAAACTTCACAATGGTGTTGGAGCCGTGGGTGGCCACACAGTCTGAAGTATAGAGGGAGTAGAGGAGTGGCGAGAGGACACATCCCTGAGGTGCTCCTGTGTTCTCTCGCCATGTTATCTCCCATGTCGGTATTCTGAAAGAAATACTGACATGGGCACGTCGTTCATGTCTCACACACTGAAGGAATTGGGGGGGTGCTCGACCTGATTAAGGAAAACTGGGAGGAAGGGTCGAGCCCCGCGAAGAATGAGATTCAATACGTGCTGGACCTGAGAGCAAAACTGCACAGGTTGGGGAGGTTGTCACGGGAAAATCTGCTCCAGGCCCAGCAGCATCAGCAAAGCCTGTACAACAGAGGGACTAGGCTCAGGCAATTTTCACCAGGAGACAAAGTGCTTGTATTGCTCCCTTCCTCCAGCTCCAAATTACTTGCCAAGTGGCGAGGGTCCTTTGTGGTCACACGGCGAGTGGGGGATGTTGACTATGAGGTAGCACGGTTGGACAGGGGAGGAGCTACACAGATTTACCACCTCAACCTCCTTAAAGCATGGAAAGAGGCTGAAACCGCTGCTCTTCCCACCTCCCTCCATTGTGATGACCATCTCATACAGGCCCAGAGAGCGGATGTTGCTGCACTGCAACAGTGCATTGCTGATGTGTTCTCCCCCCTACCCGGCCGTACTTCTCTCATAGAGCAGCTTGGCGTGACGGTGCATTCACGTAATGCCTTTTGTGCATAATTTTATATTGTTGTTAATAATAAATTAATTAAAGCAACAAAACAACCTCAAGAGCCGGTTCGGAGCCGAAAGAGCCGGCTCTTTTTAGTGAGCCGAGCTGAAAGAGCCGGTTCTCTAAAAAGAGCCGGAAATCCCATCACTAGTACCCAATGCCCCGGGTCGACGAGCTCCTGGAAAGGTTAGGCACTGCTCGTTGTTTAACGACGCTGGATTTGGCCAAGGGCTACTGGCAGATTCCCTTGTCTGTGGAGTCTAAGGAAAAACAGCCTTCTCCACACCGTACAGGTTGTACCAATTTGTCACACTTCGGTTGGCTTTTTCGGAGCCCCCGCCGCCTTTCAGCACCTTATGGAGTGGGTGCTGTGGCTGCACGCTGCATATGCTGCCGCCTACCTGGATGGTGTTATCATCTACAGCAACACCTGGGCGGAGCATGTGCAGCGGGTGTCCTTTTATTCTGCAGACAGATGCCTCGAACAGAGGGCTGGGGGCCATTTTGTCCCAGCAGGTAAGGGGAGTCGACCGTCCCACTCTCTACATCAGCCAGAAGCTCACGGACTGGGAGACCCGCTACAGCACAGTGGAGGAGTGCCTGGCAATCTGGTGGGTGGTCGACTCCCTTCGTTACTACCTCCTGGGACGGCCATTCACCCTCTGCTCAGGCCATGCCCTGCGGCAGTGGCTCCACCGCATGAAGCAGGTCTCTGGCCTGCTGCATAGGAGGGGTGACGCAGTGTGCTCGCGGGGCAGGGCAAGGAACAGGTGTGCCTGGCCAGGTAATTGACTTTGGGTTCTGTTTTATGTTGTTGACAGTGACGAGCAAGGAGGGAAGTGAGCAGCAAGCCACCAAGGAGTGTCTGCTTCCTGTGCCTCGGTAGCTGAAACAACAATGTGTGTGGCTAATAAAAGGGCTGCTGCTCAGCTGCAACCTTGTGGCTGTGTGTGTTTTCAGGGTCGTAGTTGACAAAGACTTTTGCTTAAACATGGTTATGGCTTTTATACTAATGTAATTAATTTCTAATTTTATTTATTTTAATTTTTAAAAACATAAAAAAACAAAAAAAGGTCTCACCTTTGGACCGTCTGCAGCAAAACAACAGTGGAAGGAAAATAAACATGAATCCAAGAATTAGTCTAAAGATCATCAGAAGAGGAAATGAAGAGCTCTCAGGTGTGGACACAGCTACTGTAAAGGAGAATGTCTAATTTTTAATAAATTATTTAACTTAATAAAATAAGATGAACGAAGTTTACAAAGTACTTCAATAAAGAAATAAAACTGATGCTAAACATTACTGATGAAACAATGTACATGTACCTCGTATTTGCAGTACATGAGGTACGTGAATATAAATAATTCATCTGTTATAAATCACAGAAAAAAATAAAAGATTTTTTGATCCTGCTCACCTTTAACTGACATCCAGCTCTGTGCTGACTCTCTTCCTGAGTACTGACACTTGTAGAAACCTTCATCAGACTTTGACACTGCAGAGATCTTCAGCTCCCCTCGGGGATCATTTTGAATAAGTTTGTCATTGTAATAGAAAAACACATTGGAAAGTATTTTTTGTGTTCTCAAACTGCAGGTCAGACTAACAGAAGCTCCCTCAGTCACAGGATGAACAGGACTCACCAGGATAGGACCATTACCATCATCTGTGACACAATCACACACAATTGTTTCAGTCACATCAGCTGGTGAACACTTTTAGAAAAAGCTGACAAACAATAATAAGAACAGATTGTACAAATGCTCATCATGAAGATCTGATCTTGTGTATTTAAAAACCGCTATTTCTCCAGATAAATTACACACATACAGCAAAGCTGGGACAAATGTTCATGTGACATCTAAATCATTCAAATCCAAGAAGTAAATGTATAATAACATACTCTGTACAGTGATGTTGACTGCACTGCTGAACTCTCCTGATCCAGACTCACACCAGTACACTGCAGTATCTGACTTTGATGTGTTGATGTCACATGTGGATCCAGTCATTCTCCTACAGTCAGAGTACAGTCGGCCGTCCTCAGAGAACTTCCTCACTCTCCACTCAGGGAAGTTTCCCTCACAGGTCAGTGAGACAGAGTCAGAGGTGAAGTGTTGCACTCTGTCAGGACTCACTGTGAGAGACGCTGCTGAATGAACATCTGGAAACAACATGCAGGGAAGAGACAAAGCTCACAGATGTTAGGATTCAAAATATCAAATTAATATTAGAAAAAAAAATGATGAGCTGAATCTTGGTGGTTTACAGTGATGGGACAACTTATTAGACAGAATCACACTGACCTGCAGACCAGACAAACTTTGGTTGACTGTGATCAGTGTGATACTCTGGGTCTCCTCTTCCAGCTCTGCACACATATCCTGCTGTGTGTGTCTGTCCATGAATGATGTAGGAGTCCTGTGCAGTCCCACTGCCATCAGGTAGCAGCTCATAACTGGAGGATTTCTCTGATAGATCAGGAACAGCTTTATACCAGTAGAAGCTCCATCCTGCAGATGGATGTTCAACCTCACAGTTCAGAGTTACTGAGGCTCCAGGACTCAGCCATGATGGAGACACAGTGAGGACAGGACGGGGTTCATCTGTTCAACAAAGATTTTCTCTCAATCTTTCGTCTCTTAACTCTGAATTCAATGTCACTAAAATGTTGACTCACAATATTTATGATGAACTTTAAGAGTGAGACTATCTAAACATGTCAAATATCTCAACATGTACTAATAAAAACACATTTTTACAAACTGTTGTGATTTTTGGTTTGTTAACTTTGAACTCACCAGTTTTCCCAATCCTGACTGACTGGCTGTCCTCTGTGTAGTAAACTGGGTTTCCTCTTCCTCCTCTGCACCTGTAGAGTCCTTCCTGTGAGACACGGATTTGTCCATTTGAGTGGAAAACTGCATCTTGTGTGGTCAGGGCTTCAGAGGATTTCTCATCTCTGTACCAGTAGTATTTCCATCCAGATGATGATGATGGGTTCACAGAGCAGGTCAGGGTCACACTTCCCCCTACTGGAACAGCTGTGTTATCAGCTCTCAGTTTGGCCTTTGGTTTATCTGCAGTTCAGTTTAGAAAAAGAACAAAAGTCAATGACTGAATCAAACCAGTTGAAATAACTTGGTGGAAATATGTCAATAATAAATATCACATAACTTTAATGGTGAAGCTGCAACAAACTGTACAACTATCACACAAACACAACACTAATCTTTCATATTTAATTTGCTGCATTTCTAAGTTAAAAACACACATGAGGAACAATCAGTGGATTTAATGTTTCTTAGTGGATGTGGTGGAGCAGCTGAGACAGATCCAGCATTTGTTCTGCATTTCATCTTTCATGTATTAGAGCTGCACAGCAGAGAAGTTACTCTCATATGTTTTGTTCTCTTCACTGTGAATAAAAAGCTGCTGTTCAGGTTTTTGTTGTTGGAATAAAAACTAAACATTTTACTGACCAACATGAAAGACAGTTATAAAGCTGTAAGAAAGAAGAAGTGCTTTTTCCTTATTTAGATACTCTGGATGAAAGATCTTACATGATACAGTCAGTGTGATGATATCACTCCACTCTGAGAAGAAATAGTCCCTTCTGCCCCGGCAGCTGTATCCTCCACTGTCAGACTCAGTAGCTCTGATGATTCTGTATTCATTGGATGTTGGAGGTGTGTTTAACTTGGCTGCTCTCCATTCATACGTCCACTGAGCTCCTTCACCTCCCTGAATCTCACATCTGACAGTGACTGTCTCACCGCTGTATATCTGAGTCCAGGATGGCTGCAGGGTCACAGTGGGCTTACTGGGAACTGTTCACAGAAAAATATCCAGTTAAATTCAAATTCAAATTCAAATTTTATTTGTCACGTACACAGTCATACACAGTACGATATGCAGTGAAATGCTTGGACAACTGCTCGTGACCTAAAGAACACAAAAAAGGAAAAAGCTATGAATAAGATAGGAAATAAATATGAAAAATTAAAAAGGGTAAATTTTACTAGGAAGGAATAAGATATAAATTAAGGTTAAAAAGGAGATAACTGTACAACACAAATTAGAATGAAGGGTAAATTTAACTGGGAAAGAATAAGATAAAATATATAAATTAAAGTTGAAAATAAAATAACTGTACAACAAAATACACAATATAGAACTATATAAGAATGTATGAAGAAATATAAATAAATATATACACAATAACAGCAGCGTGATTTAAGTAATGAAGTGAAAAAGTTAGAGACAAAAAGAAACATAAAGATCAAAAATAAGGCCGAGAAATGTTTTCTATTTTTCCATTTCTCGCCTCTCCAAGTAATCTTAATGAACGGAAAACTAAAGACTTTCCCTATTTAAGGGTTAATAAACTTGCAGTTGTTGAATAAAGTTCTTAGCACAGAACATATTATGACCTCTTAGTCTGGTAGAAATGAAATAATTAATCTCACAAGTTTCTGTAACTGTGACATCACTGCTGTCCTCTGTGTAGTAAACTGGATCTCCTCTCCCTCCTCTGCAGTGGTACAGACCTCCTTGTGAGACACTAATAACTCTGTTTGCTTCATTTCCTCTCATGAGCTGAGCTTTAGAAGAGACTGAATCACGTCTGAACCAGTCAAACTTCCAGCCAGCAGAGCCCTCCACAGAGCAGCTCAGTGTCACACTGCCCCCTGCTGGTATGACTGAACTTTGTGCTGTCAGTGTGGCTCTGGGTTTACTTGCTGTTGTAGTTACAGGAAAACATACATCATATTATCCTTTAGTTCAGGGAAAATAACAATAACAAAATAAATATTCAAACTTCAAATACCAGTTCAGTTTTGAATGAACTCCAAAGAGTAGTAGACAGATGTAAACATGAAAACATGAAATGTCAGCATGAATCATGGTCCAACTCACATGAAACTGTCAGTCTGAAGGCATCACTCCATCCTGTTAAGAGATAGTCACTGCTACCCCGACATCTGTAGTCTCCACTGTGGGACACTGAAACTCTGCTGATCCTGTATTCACTGGATGTTGGAGGGCTGTTTGTGTTGGGTGCTGTCCATTCATATTTCCACACCTTTCCTTCACCTCCCTGAATCTCACATCTGACAGTGATTGTCTCACCAGTGAATATCTGAGACCAGCTGTGCTGCAGTTTCACTGTGATCCTGTTACGAACTGAGAAAAACAAAGACATCACTGTTTCCAGCAGCAGCTTATTATCATAATTATTTGAATGATTAGTGTTAGAATTAATTTCAGTGTGCAGACTACGTGTTGGTTGCAATGATAAAAAGTCAGCGTAATGAGGTTTACTCTGTCCTTTCAGGCAAATTCTTGCATTGATGTAAACGAGGTTCTGCTGATGCAGATGTTAATAATAATTCAGTTTCCAACCTAACAGCCCCAGGTCAGTGTCTGAGTTTTACTGCAAAAAACCTTTATATTTATAATTGTAAATATTAAAGCATTTGTATTAATATTTTGTATTACTTTATTTTAAATTGGAAAAATAATGTAATGAAAGCCTTGGAATAAATATGGTCATGGTACACCCCACGCCCCCCTTTAGACTCCTCCCTTCTTGCTGCAGTTATCACTGGTATAAAATGTTGGAGAGCTGCTGTGAGCCTTCTGTGAGCTGCCTGATTTAAACATGACACCGGGCAAGTTAACAGTTCATCTGCATATTTTAATGTGACTTCTGCATCTTTAATGCAGAATTTTTTTCCTGTGTAAAACAAACAGCCGTGGATGGAGCAGCTAAAAAGTTCACTTTTCCTCAAGTCAGAGTTCATTGATCAGGTGATGAAGGACTTCTGAGCTTTTTCCCAGGAAAGGTTTTAATGGTGAAGACAGGAACAGCGCTCCTGTTTTACACACTAGAAACAGATTTTCTTTCACTCAGCTTGAGCTCACCGTCTCTGTAACAGCTCCACCTCTTTGCTACATGTGTGCAGACTGACTGCATGTTAAACTGTGTCAGCATCATCATCACTGCTGCTGTTTTTTATGAGTGTTTTTGTAGGAAAACTGGGGGCTGCATGCGTTCAGTGTTGTCATACTTTTTATCCACAGGCGTGCTTCTTAATATGTTTCTATTGCAGGTCTATTTATAGATGCAAATGTGGGTGAAACACTCGAGTTCACATGGTGACGACTGAACTCTACAGAGCTGTTTGTTAAACGAAGCATCAAAGCAAAAAAAAAGGGGAAAGATTTTTTTATAATCGTTTTATGAGAATTACTCGATGAACAGTTGCAGCCGTAGTGCTCGAGTACTTTGACATTTTGATAAGCTGTAGTTGACTGTGTGTGTGTTGGTTTCTCTGTGAGCTGATTGGAAATGTCAAAGCAAAATGACTTCTATAAAAACATGTCAACGTCAAAGCTTAAACTATATTACATTTTAAATCCTAAAGAAAGCAGATTTGGCAACCTGAAATGAATGTGCTGTTGTCACAGTCCTGGCTCTGGTGACCCACTGTTTGTGTTTTGGTTTAAGTTATATTCTTTGAATTATTGTTTTCTGGGGGTTTCTGTGTTGATATTTTCTGGTTTCCTGTTCTGTTCTGTGCCTTTCGCTGTGTTCTTGCCGTCATGTCTCTAGTGAAGGTTTTGTTCTGTATCCTTGTTTTCCTTTTTGTCTCCATGTGTCAAATGCTTGTCTTGTTTCTCTGTCTCTACGTCTTCCCTGTGTTTCATGTCTCAGTGTCTATTCTGCATCTTTATGAATGTCATGCTTCCTTTTTATTTATTTATTTTTTTATTTTTTTAAAAAAACATTTTTGATAGCCCATCCTGTGTGCAGTGTGTCTAGTTTTGCTTTCCTCTTGCTTCATCTCTAATTATACCCAGCTGTGCTTCCTTCCTGTTTCTCACTCCCTCATTACTGCCTGTGTATTTAAGATCAGTGTTGTCCTGTTTCTTGCTGGTTTGTGTGCCTGTTATCCCCCCTGTCCTTCTGCATTCCAGGCTCCATGTTCCATATCTCAGGTCTTTATGTGTCATGTACTGGGTTTGTCCCAGGTTTTTTGTTCCTTTGTATGATTTTTAGTTTTCCCAGTTTAGGTATTTCTTTTGTCCCTGCACTGCTTCTGTTTGTATCTCACGACTGTAAATACAGCTCTCTCCCAATAAGTCATTAGTCAGTGCCTGCTCTTCAGCCCTTTCTCTCACCTTCCACACCACTGCTGTTGCAGCCTTGAGAGTTATATAAAATTTCCTGTTCAGATCAATAACGTTAGACATCATTATCATCACTGATTACTCTGCAGGACACTTCATTTGTCATGGTTCGTTGTGTGGCAGGCAGGAGAAGGACCCAAGATGCAGACTCACAGACACGGGGATAAACTTAAAGATCACGGTTTTGATGCTGGCTTAAAGGTGAAACACAAAACAGTACTGAACTAAACTGGAAAAACTAAACATGAGATGTACCAGGAACCACGGGGAGAATAACACACAACATGAGGGAGAACGCGACGCCGAACAGAGGGAGACGCAGACAGAAATACACAGAGGGTAAACGAGGAAAGTGGGAACACACGGGGAACACAGCTGACACAGATAACCATAACGAGACAGGGCGGGGTGAACATAACACTGACGGGAGACGGGCAGAGTCAAACAGGAAGTACACAGAGGTTCAGACAGGAGGAGAGAGCACGGGGAGAACACAGACATAACAGGCTGGGGAAAACATGGAATAAAACACGAAAGGGGACAAGGGCTCATGAATACATAGAGGGGCACACAGGGGGTGAGATTCACAAAGGGAAAGCACACAGGGAACAACATAACAGGGCAACTCAGGAAACAGAACCTAAACAGGGAACTGAATACAAAAATACAAGAGAACTAAGAATACTGGGCCAACACGGCCCAGGACCATGAGATCATTTGTTTTCAGTAACAGGGATTTCTGAGTATTTTATTTTAAAAATAATTATTTTGCATTAAAAACCTGCGATGAGGATGAACTATCTCATAATGTGGTTTTTAAACTTTAGACTTCATTTTTTTTACTCTAAATGGGGTGCTTAAACTCACGAGTTTCTTTAACTGTGACGTCACTGCTGTCCTCTGTGTAGTAAACTGGATCTCCTCTCCCTCCTCTGCAGTGGTACAGACCTCCTTGTGAGACACTAATAACTCTGTTTGCTTCATTTCCTCTCATGAGCTGAGCTTTAGAAGAGACTGAATCACGTCTGAACCAGTCAAACTTCCAGCCAGCAGAGCCCTCCACAGAGCAGCTCAGTGTCACACTGCCCCCTGCTGGCATGACTGAACTTTGTGCTGTCAGTGTGGCTCTGGGTTTACTTGCTGTTGATGTTACAGGAAAGACAAACATCAGACTGTCAGTTGCTTCAGGAAAAACTTTGTTACAATAAATAAAGATTTTAAAGAGAAAGTAAAAAAATTCAAGAATCATTTTAGAAATATGCAATTTGTTGTTTTTTCAGTAAGTGCTTAATAGTAATGATCAAACGTTACACATTCACTCAGTCATTAAGCTTCTAGCACCAAACAGAAAACATTTACCTGCATGTGACACATTAGACTGTCTTCATGCACAACTACACTACAGATTCCCTCTGATTTATTCTTCATCTATTCAAAGACAAATGTCACAAATACAAAGTACTTTATCCATGTTTAATCCATGGTCAGTTTGTTTGTGTCCTCTCTACTTTTCCCTTTAATAATAGTCTAAAGTCACACTACACTGAATGGTGTCTGTTATTGTTCGAGCACCGTGACCATCGCTGACATGGTTCCAACATCAAGTTCATGTAGTTTTCTATGATGTAATTTTGAATAATGTAAACACCTTATTTACAGAGGAAAACTCAACAATCAGAGAGGCTGACAGACTCCAATGAAGTCTCCAATAAAATAAAACCACACAGGAGTCCTTTGAGTTTAATTCAGCTAAAGATGGAGTTTGTGTTCCTCATGAGACCAAACTTGCCAAAATGTGATCAACCTGTGGAGGGTCTTGTTTAACGCTGCCACTGCAGCTTGTCTAACATCTGATTGGTTACCATGTAGAGTAAGTCAGCACAGATCGATACTAGAAAATTGACTGCGATGAACTGGTGGTACTGTGGACGTGAGGCAGCCAGGTATCCCAGAATGCATTTCAATTCACAAGCAGTAATTATAGTGCTATCGAGTATAAGTAAAGTTTTAAAATACCCTGTTTGTCTCTCACCAAGTGTACTTTTTTAATCCATGGTCAGTTTGTTGCTGACGGAGTGTTTTGAGCTCTCGATGCCACAAAGCACGACTCCAGTCACACAGTTTAACACCCACACTGAGTGAACACTGGACATAATTCACTGGGGTTGTATCTGTGGGGTGATGTTTATTTCATTGATTTATTTAATGCTGATTAAATCAGTTTGACTCAGATTAAAGTTTCATAACTGCACAGTGTTACTGAAGTTTAATGTCTGACTGGAGCGCTTGTTGAACTGAAACATTCACTTGCTTTTTCTATAATGTTTATATGTGTTACATGTTTTTAACCATTAATTTTGGATTAAAACTAACATTAAAAATATTTTTATACAAGAAGAAAATAAATAATTTCGACCCTGAGAAGAAACGTCTGAACCAGCATGTTGATGCTGTTCATGGACACTGAAGACTGCAGCCTGTCCACAAATGGTTAAATGATCAGTTTTGTAATATAAACACAAACTGTCTGTTATCATGTTTGAAAGTTACTAGAATAAAAAATTAATAAATTAACATCTGATTTGTGATTTTATTTAATAGGCAGATGACTCATTTTCCCAATTAAAGGTTAGATTAACACAATAAGTAATTTGAAATAATCTGGATGAAAGATCTTACATGATACAGTCAGTGTGATGATATCACTCCACCCTGAGAAGAAATAGTCCCTCCTGCCCCGGCAGCTGTATCCTCCACTGTCAGACTCAGTAGCTCTGATGATTCTGTATTCATTGGATGTTGGAGGTGTGTTTAACTTGGCTGCTCTCCATTCATACGTCCACTGAGCTCCTTCACCTCCCTGAATCTCACATCTGACAGTGACTGTCTCACCGCTGTATATCTGAGGCCAGGATGGCTGCAGGGTCACAGTGGGCTTACTGGGAACTGTTCACAGAAAATTATCCAGTTAGACACAAATAGAAACATGAAGTCATTTTGAAGCCTGATTTTCTTTTTGCTGTTGTTCAGAGGAGAAAGATTTACTGCATCCTGGTGACACTTTGACTGTAAATGAAGTTGGATTTAAAAATCAGTGTTTACATTTATTTACCGTGTGGTACACGTGTGTGGTGGCCCACTGGTGTATCTGACTCACACAGCTTGTTCTCCACACACTCCACATTTATAAAGTGATCTACAAATCCTAACATTACAGCTAACAGCTGCATTTTCCCTTTGAAGAACCACTTACAGCTACAGAGACAGGGAGTGAAGGTGGACAGTATATCCTTGTTTTTATGGCAACAAATTTACCTTGAAAGTGGTACAACTGTGTATAATATGATTCACAAGCAGAAAGTAAGATTTACAGATGTGTGCAGTGATTTGTGTGCAACTTTTCAGGTCTCCAGTTCACACAAACTATTGTACAAATGTGTCGACACAAACCTGAGTAACTGCTGATCATTGAGGGACAAATTTTAACGTCTGGATTGTTTTTCAGATTTCTTTCTTTAAAATTCATCGTCCATAATTCAGAGATGATAATAAATATACTTAATACAATACAAGATGTCTTAACAAGAAGAAGAGCTTTTTTACCTTTTAAGAACTTTTTAACAAAAACTTTAAAGAGGAGAAAAACAGCACAGGCCTGTGCAGGCCTACTTTAAATAAAGCATCATTCTGCAGGTCTGTTTGAGTTCAGAATAAGTAAATAAAATGTAGCTGTGGTCCAATAATTGTAAAATAAGAAGAATAATCATGAAAACTATTTGTATATAATTATGTCTTCAGTCCGTTTCAATGAGCGATCATCTTCTGTTGTTTTCATGCAGCCACGGGCAGCCCTGAGTATAAAATACATCAGCTCAGGGTCGAAAACATAAAGATATTTATTGCACAATAACAGCAGATCTGATGATAATACACAGCTCACAACACGTTAAATACATGTGGACGAATCACCTGACACGCACAGATCACGTCTCGTGCCCACGTGGGGTTTTGAGTCTAATTTAACTGCCAGCTTCACACAGATCCACAAATGTGAGCTGCTTTCAAGTCCCAGTGTGAAACAAATGTGTACAAATCATTGCTTGTTGATAATATTGTGCACATTTGTAACACTTTCAACACAAATTTGTCTCCTTATGGAAAGCAGACTTTGTCATGTTGACATGAGTGTCAGAACGGCAGGTTTATCTCCAGATCCACGGCTCTGACCCACGGAGACCTCTGGCTGATGCTCAGTGTTCTGAGTTTGGCTCGTAGCTGCTAACTAGCTTTCTGCTCTGGGTCAACTTATGGCAAAGTGCAGAGATGGAGAGAGGCGAGGGAAGGTTACAGCAGCACACTTTCTTCCTCTGGAGGCGGTGAACACAGTGAACAGCTGGATACTAACATGTGGCTCACAGCTGGGCCTGTCAGACTCTCTCTGGCTGCAGTAGCTGCTGCTATAAACACACTTTTCTTTTTCTCACTCTGTAAACTTCCTCCTGCAGATGTTACTCTCACTCGCTGCTTCGCACACACCGCAGAGAGAGGCGGTCCCTGTCTTCACCACAACATTAAACCTGTGGCACGGAATACACGGAATACATTACCCATCAGGCCACCTTCTTAAAGGAAGTTTGGGACTTTTATTTTTAATTGTTTCACCCAAAGTTTGCGGGAGCCACAGCTGAGGGGCGGAAGAGCCGCAGGTTACCGACCCTGATCTGACCTGATGTTAGCTGAGCTGTTAGCTTGGTGATGACCTCGGATAACAACATGTTCAGGATTAACCTTTATTTTTGTTTGTTTGTTTGTTTTTAGGGCTCTGTGGCTTAATACATGTAGTCTTTCATGTCCACTTAAAGTCAGTTTAAGGTGAAGAAGCATTTAGAAAGAGAGGCCAAAAATATTTAACACAAATATTAAACACAATTTAAAGACTAACAGCTGATAATGACCTAAAAATATGCAGTTTTTCTAGTCTTTTCTGGAGTTGATGCCACAATGTTTATTTCTACATTTGTATGAAACACATGAGAAACTTAAATAACAGAAGGTTTAAAACTCACAAGTCTCCACAACTGTGACGTCACTGCTGTCCTCTGTGTAGTAAACTGGATCTCCTCTCCCTCCTCTGCAGTGGTACAGACCTCCTTGTGAGACACTAATAACTCTGTTTGCTTCATTTCCTCTCATGAGCTGAGCTTTAGAAGAGACTGAATCACGTCTGAACCAGTCAAACTTCCAGCCAGCAGAGCCCTCCACAGAGCAGCTCAGTGTCACACTGCCCCCTGCTGGTATGACTGAACTTTGTGCTGTCAGTGTGGCTCTGGGTTTACTTGCTGTTGAAGAAACAAAACCATTAAACAAATTAAATCATCATAAAGAATACATTTCTTACAGCACTAATCACACTTTAAACATTCACAGAGTAATTTATCTACAAACACAAAAATTAATTAGTTTCCCTGCATGTGACACATTAGACTGTTTAACAAACTAAAGATTTCACTGATTTATCATCCTCTTATCAAACTGTCATCTCTGTACATTCCTCTTTACATTGCTGATATTTTAAGAGCCTCCATGGTGTCTCTCCTTTCTGTTTGTACAGTGAGAAAAACTGTTGTCCTGAGCTGCCTGCAGACAGCTGGATCATTGTTGGAGTTTTCCTGTTAAGACAGATGTAAACATGAAAACATGAAATGTCAGCATGAATCATGGTCCAACTCACATGAAACTGTCAGTCTGAAGGCATCACTCCATCCTGTTAAGAGATAGTCACTGCTACCCCGACATCTGTAGTCTCCACTGTGGGACACTGAAACTCTGCTGATCCTGTATTCACTGGATGTTGGAGGGCTGTTTGTGTTGGGTGCTGTCCATTCATATTTCCACACCTTTCCTTCACCTCCCTGAATCTCACATCTGACAGTGATTGTCTCACCAGTGAATATCTGAGACCAGCTGTGCTGCAGTTTCACTGTGATCCTGTTACGAACTGAGAAAAACAAAGACATCACTGTTTCCAGCAGCAGCTTATTATCATAATTATTTGAATGATTAGTGTTAGAATTAATTTCAGTGTGCAGACTACGTGTTGGTTGCAATGATAAAAAGTCAGCGTAATGAGGTTTACTCTGTCCTTTCAGGCAAATTCTTGCATTGATGTAAACGAGGTTCTGCTGATGCAGATGTTAATAATAATTCAGTTTCCAACCTAACAGCCCCAGGTCAGTGTCTGAGTTTTACTGCAAAAAACCTTTATATTTATAATTGTAAATATTAAAGCATTTGTATTAATATTTTGTATTACTTTATTTTAAATTGGAAAAATAATGTAATGAAAGCCTTGGAATAAATATGGTCATGGTACACCCCACGCCCCCCTTTAGACTCCTCCCTTCTTGCTGCAGTTATCACTGGTATAAAATGTTGGAGAGCTGCTGTGAGCCTTCTGTGAGCTGCCTGATTTAAACATGACACCGGGCAAGTTAACAGTTCATCTGCATATTTTAATGTGACTTCTGCATCTTTAATGCAGAATTTTTTTCCTGTGTAAAACAAACAGCCGTGGATGGAGCAGCTAAAAAGTTCACTTTTCCTCAAGTCAGAGTTCATTGATCAGGTGATGAAGGACTTCTGAGCTTTTTCCCAGGAAAGGTTTTAATGGTGAAGACAGGAACAGCGCTCCTGTTTTACACACTAGAAACAGATTTTCTTTCACTCAGCTTGAGCTCACCGTCTCTGTAACAGCTCCACCTCTTTGCTACATGTGTGCAGACTGACTGCATGTTAAACTGTGTCAGCATCATCATCACTGCTGCTGTTTTTTATGAGTGTTTTTGTAGGAAAACTGGGGGCTGCATGCGTTCAGTGTTGTCATACTTTTTATCCACAGGCGTGCTTCTTAATATGTTTCTATTGCAGGTCTATTTATAGATGCAAATGTGGGTGAAACACTCGAGTTCACATGGTGACGACTGAACTCTACAGAGCTGTTTGTTAAACGAAGCATCAAAGCAAAAAAAAAGGGGAAAGATTTTTTTATAATCGTTTTATGAGAATTACTCGATGAACAGTTGCAGCCGTAGTGCTCGAGTACTTTGACATTTTGATAAGCTGTAGTTGACTGTGTGTGTGTTGGTTTCTCTGTGAGCTGATTGGAAATGTCAAAGCAAAATGACTTCTATAAAAACATGTCAACGTCAAAGCTTAAACTATATTACATTTTAAATCCTAAAGAAAGCAGATTTGGCAACCTGAAATGAATGTGCTGTTGTCACAGTCCTGGCTCTGGTGACCCACTGTTTGTGTTTTGGTTTAAGTTATATTCTTTGAATTATTGTTTTCTGGGGGTTTCTGTGTTGATATTTTCTGGTTTCCTGTTCTGTTCTGTGCCTTTCGCTGTGTTCTTGCCGTCATGTCTCTAGTGAAGGTTTTGTTCTGTATCCTTGTTTTCCTTTTTGTCTCCATGTGTCAAATGCTTGTCTTGTTTCTCTGTCTCTACGTCTTCCCTGTGTTTCATGTCTCAGTGTCTATTCTGCATCTTTATGAATGTCATGCTTCCTTTTTATTTATTTATTTTTTTATTTTTTTAAAAAAACATTTTTGATAGCCCATCCTGTGTGCAGTGTGTCTAGTTTTGCTTTCCTCTTGCTTCATCTCTAATTATACCCAGCTGTGCTTCCTTCCTGTTTCTCACTCCCTCATTACTGCCTGTGTATTTAAGATCAGTGTTGTCCTGTTTCTTGCTGGTTTGTGTGCCTGTTATCCCCCCTGTCCTTCTGCATTCCAGGCTCCATGTTCCATATCTCAGGTCTTTATGTGTCATGTACTGGGTTTGTCCCAGGTTTTTTGTTCCTTTGTATGATTTTTAGTTTTCCCAGTTTAGGTATTTCTTTTGTCCCTGCACTGCTTCTGTTTGTATCTCACGACTGTAAATACAGCTCTCTCCCAATAAGTCATTAGTCAGTGCCTGCTCTTCAGCCCTTTCTCTCACCTTCCACACCACTGCTGTTGCAGCCTTGAGAGTTATATAAAATTTCCTGTTCAGATCAATAACGTTAGACATCATTATCATCACTGATTACTCTGCAGGACACTTCATTTGTCATGGTTCGTTGTGTGGCAGGCAGGAGAAGGACCCAAGATGCAGACTCACAGACACGGGGATAAACTTAAAGATCACGGTTTTGATGCTGGCTTAAAGGTGAAACACAAAACAGTACTGAACTAAACTGGAAAAACTAAACATGAGATGTACCAGGAACCACGGGGAGAATAACACACAACATGAGGGAGAACGCGACGCCGAACAGAGGGAGACGCAGACAGAAATACACAGAGGGTAAACGAGGAAAGTGGGAACACACGGGGAACACAGCTGACACAGATAACCATAACGAGACAGGGCGGGGTGAACATAACACTGACGGGAGACGGGCAGAGTCAAACAGGAAGTACACAGAGGTTCAGACAGGAGGAGAGAGCACGGGGAGAACACAGACATAACAGGCTGGGGAAAACATGGAATAAAACACGAAAGGGGACAAGGGCTCATGAATACATAGAGGGGCACACAGGGGGTGAGATTCACAAAGGGAAAGCACACAGGGAACAACATAACAGGGCAACTCAGGAAACAGAACCTAAACAGGGAACTGAATACAAAAATACAAGAGAACTAAGAATACTGGGCCAACACGGCCCAGGACCATGAGATCATTTGTTTTCAGTAACAGGGATTTCTGAGTATTTTATTTTAAAAATAATTATTTTGCATTAAAAACCTGCGATGAGGATGAACTATCTCATAATGTGGTTTTTAAACTTTAGACTTCATTTTTTTTACTCTAAATGGGGTGCTTAAACTCACGAGTTTCTTTAACTGTGACGTCACTGCTGTCCTCTGTGTAGTAAACTGGATCTCCTCTCCCTCCTCTGCAGTGGTACAGACCTCCTTGTGAGACACTAATAACTCTGTTTGCTTCATTTCCTCTCATGAGCTGAGCTTTAGAAGAGACTGAATCACGTCTGAACCAGTCAAACTTCCAGCCAGCAGAGCCCTCCACAGAGCAGCTCAGTGTCACACTGCCCCCTGCTGGCATGACTGAACTTTGTGCTGTCAGTGTGGCTCTGGGTTTACTTGCTGTTGATGTTACAGGAAAGACAAACATCAGACTGTCAGTTGCTTCAGGAAAAACTTTGTTACAATAAATAAAGATTTTAAAGAGAAAGTAAAAAAATTCAAGAATCATTTTAGAAATATGCAATTTGTTGTTTTTTCAGTAAGTGCTTAATAGTAATGATCAAACGTTACACATTCACTCAGTCATTAAGCTTCTAGCACCAAACAGAAAACATTTACCTGCATGTGACACATTAGACTGTCTTCATGCACAACTACACTACAGATTCCCTCTGATTTATTCTTCATCTATTCAAAGACAAATGTCACAAATACAAAGTACTTTATCCATGTTTAATCCATGGTCAGTTTGTTTGTGTCCTCTCTACTTTTCCCTTTAATAATAGTCTAAAGTCACACTACACTGAATGGTGTCTGTTATTGTTCGAGCACCGTGACCATCGCTGACATGGTTCCAACATCAAGTTCATGTAGTTTTCTATGATGTAATTTTGAATAATGTAAACACCTTATTTACAGAGGAAAACTCAACAATCAGAGAGGCTGACAGACTCCAATGAAGTCTCCAATAAAATAAAACCACACAGGAGTCCTTTGAGTTTAATTCAGCTAAAGATGGAGTTTGTGTTCCTCATGAGACCAAACTTGCCAAAATGTGATCAACCTGTGGAGGGTCTTGTTTAACGCTGCCACTGCAGCTTGTCTAACATCTGATTGGTTACCATGTAGAGTAAGTCAGCACAGATCGATACTAGAAAATTGACTGCGATGAACTGGTGGTACTGTGGACGTGAGGCAGCCAGGTATCCCAGAATGCATTTCAATTCACAAGCAGTAATTATAGTGCTATCGAGTATAAGTAAAGTTTTAAAATACCCTGTTTGTCTCTCACCAAGTGTACTTTTTTAATCCATGGTCAGTTTGTTGCTGACGGAGTGTTTTGAGCTCTCGATGCCACAAAGCACGACTCCAGTCACACAGTTTAACACCCACACTGAGTGAACACTGGACATAATTCACTGAGGTTGTATCTGTGGGGTGATGTTTATTTCATTGATTTATTTAATGCTGATTAAATCAGTTTGACTCAGATTAAAGTTTCATAACTGCACAGTGTTACTGAAGTTTAATGTCTGACTGGAGCGCTTGTTGAACTGAAACATTCACTTGCTTTTTCTATAATGTTTATATGTGTTACATGTTTTTAACCATTAATTTTGGATTAAAACTAACATTAAAAATATTTTTATACAAGAAGAAAATAAATAATTTCGACCCTGAGAAGAAACGTCTGAACCAGCATGTTGATGCTGTTCATGGACACTGAAGACTGCAGCCTGTCCACAAATGGTTAAATGATCAGTTTTGTAATATAAACACAAACTGTCTGTTATCATGTTTGAAAGTTACTAGAATAAAAAATTAATAAATTAACATCTGATTTGTGATTTTATTTAATAGGCAGATGACTCATTTTCCCAATTAAAGGTTAGATTAACACAATAAGTAATTTGAAATAATCTGGATGAAAGATCTTACATGATACAGTCAGTGTGATGATATCACTCCACCCTGAGAAGAAATAGTCCCTCCTGCCCCGGCAGCTGTATCCTCCACTGTCAGACTCAGTAGCTCTGATGATTCTGTATTCATTGGATGTTGGAGGTGTGTTTAACTTGGCTGCTCTCCATTCATACGTCCACTGAGCTCCTTCACCTCCCTGAATCTCACATCTGACAGTGACTGTCTCACCGCTGTATATCTGAGGCCAGGATGGCTGCAGGGTCACAGTGGGCTTACTGGGAACTGTTCACAGAAAATTATCCAGTTAGACACAAATAGAAACATGAAGTCATTTTGAAGCCTGATTTTCTTTTTGCTGTTGTTCAGAGGAGAAAGATTTACTGCATCCTGGTGACACTTTGACTGTAAATGAAGTTGGATTTAAAAATCAGTGTTTACATTTATTTACCGTGTGGTACACGTGTGTGGTGGCCCACTGGTGTATCTGACTCACACAGCTTGTTCTCCACACACTCCACATTTATAAAGTGATCTACAAATCCTAACATTACAGCTAACAGCTGCATTTTCCCTTTGAAGAACCACTTACAGCTACAGAGACAGGGAGTGAAGGTGGACAGTATATCCTTGTTTTTATGGCAACAAATTTACCTTGAAAGTGGTACAACTGTGTATAATATGATTCACAAGCAGAAAGTAAGATTTACAGATGTGTGCAGTGATTTGTGTGCAACTTTTCAGGTCTCCAGTTCACACAAACTATTGTACAAATGTGTCGACACAAACCTGAGTAACTGCTGATCATTGAGGGACAAATTTTAACGTCTGGATTGTTTTTCAGATTTCTTTCTTTAAAATTCATCGTCCATAATTCAGAGATGATAATAAATATACTTAATACAATACAAGATGTCTTAACAAGAAGAAGAGCTTTTTTACCTTTTAAGAACTTTTTAACAAAAACTTTAAAGAGGAGAAAAACAGCACAGGCCTGTGCAGGCCTACTTTAAATAAAGCATCATTCTGCAGGTCTGTTTGAGTTCAGAATAAGTAAATAAAATGTAGCTGTGGTCCAATAATTGTAAAATAAGAAGAATAATCATGAAAACTATTTGTATATAATTATGTCTTCAGTCCGTTTCAATGAGCGATCATCTTCTGTTGTTTTCATGCAGCCACGGGCAGCCCTGAGTATAAAATACATCAGCTCAGGGTCGAAAACATAAAGATATTTATTGCACAATAACAGCAGATCTGATGATAATACACAGCTCACAACACGTTAAATACATGTGGACGAATCACCTGACACGCACAGATCACGTCTCGTGCCCACGTGGGGTTTTGAGTCTAATTTAACTGCCAGCTTCACACAGATCCACAAATGTGAGCTGCTTTCAAGTCCCAGTGTGAAACAAATGTGTACAAATCATTGCTTGTTGATAATATTGTGCACATTTGTAACACTTTCAACACAAATTTGTCTCCTTATGGAAAGCAGACTTTGTCATGTTGACATGAGTGTCAGAACGGCAGGTTTATCTCCAGATCCACGGCTCTGACCCACGGAGACCTCTGGCTGATGCTCAGTGTTCTGAGTTTGGCTCGTAGCTGCTAACTAGCTTTCTGCTCTGGGTCAACTTATGGCAAAGTGCAGAGATGGAGAGAGGCGAGGGAAGGTTACAGCAGCACACTTTCTTCCTCTGGAGGCGGTGAACACAGTGAACAGCTGGATACTAACATGTGGCTCACAGCTGGGCCTGTCAGACTCTCTCTGGCTGCAGTAGCTGCTGCTATAAACACACTTTTCTTTTTCTCACTCTGTAAACTTCCTCCTGCAGATGTTACTCTCACTCGCTGCTTCGCACACACCGCAGAGAGAGGCGGTCCCTGTCTTCACCACAACATTAAACCTGTGGCACGGAATACACGGAATACATTACCCATCAGGCCACCTTCTTAAAGGAAGTTTGGGACTTTTATTTTTAATTGTTTCACCCAAAGTTTGCGGGAGCCACAGCTGAGGGGCGGAAGAGCCGCAGGTTACCGACCCTGATCTGACCTGATGTTAGCTGAGCTGTTAGCTTGGTGATGACCTCGGATAACAACATGTTCAGGATTAACCTTTATTTTTGTTTGTTTGTTTGTTTTTAGGGCTCTGTGGCTTAATACATGTAGTCTTTCATGTCCACTTAAAGTCAGTTTAAGGTGAAGAAGCATTTAGAAAGAGACGCCAAAAATATTTAACACAAATATTAAACACAATTTAAAGACTAACAGCTGATAATGACCTAAAAATATGCAGTTTTTCTAGTCTTTTCTGGAGTTGATGCCACAATGTTTATTTCTACATTTGTATGAAACACATGAGAAACTTAAATAACAGAAGGTTTAAAACTCACAAGTCTCCACAACTGTGACGTCACTGCTGTCCTCTGTGTAGTAAACTGGATCTCCTCTCCCTCCTCTGCAGTGGTACAGACCTCCTTGTGAGACACTAATAACTCTGTTTGCTTCATTTCCTCTCATGAGCTGAGCTTTAGAAGAGACTGAATCACGTCTGAACCAGTCAAACTTCCAGCCAGCAGAGCCCTCCACAGAGCAGCTCAGTGTCACACTGCCCCCTGCTGGTATGACTGAACTTTGTGCTGTCAGTGTGGCTCTGGGTTTACTTGCTGTTGTAGTTACAGGAAAACATACATCATATTATCCTTTAGTTCAGGGAAAATAACAATAACAAAATAAATATTCAAACTTCAAATACCAGTTCAGTTTTGAATGAACTCCAAAGAGTAGTAGACAGATGTAAACATGAAAACATGAAATGTCAGCATGAATCATGGTCCAACTCACATGAAACTGTCAGTCTGAAGGCATCACTCCATCCTGTTAAGAGATAGTCACTGCTACCCCGACATCTGTAGTCTCCACTGTGGGACACTGAAACTCTGCTGATCCTGTATTCACTGGATGTTGGAGGGCTGTTTGTGTTGGGTGCTGTCCATTCATATTTCCACACCTTTCCTTCACCTCCCTGAATCTCACATCTGACAGTGATTGTCTCACCAGTGAATATCTGAGACCAGCTGTGCTGCAGTTTCACTGTGATCCTGTTACGAACTGAGAAAAACAAAGACATCACTGTTTCCAGCAGCAGCTTATTATCATAATTATTTGAATGATTAGTGTTAGAATTAATTTCAGTGTGCAGACTACGTGTTGGTTGCAATGATAAAAAGTCAGCGTAATGAGGTTTACTCTGTCCTTTCAGGCAAATTCTTGCATTGATGTAAACGAGGTTCTGCTGATGCAGATGTTAATAATAATTCAGTTTCCAACCTAACAGCCCCAGGTCAGTGTCTGAGTTTTACTGCAAAAAACCTTTATATTTATAATTGTAAATATTAAAGCATTTGTATTAATATTTTGTATTACTTTATTTTAAATTGGAAAAATAATGTAATGAAAGCCTTGGAATAAATATGGTCATGGTACACCCCACGCCCCCCTTTAGACTCCTCCCTTCTTGCTGCAGTTATCACTGGTATAAAATGTTGGAGAGCTGCTGTGAGCCTTCTGTGAGCTGCCTGATTTAAACATGACACCGGGCAAGTTAACAGTTCATCTGCATATTTTAATGTGACTTCTGCATCTTTAATGCAGAATTTTTTTCCTGTGTAAAACAAACAGCCGTGGATGGAGCAGCTAAAAAGTTCACTTTTCCTCAAGTCAGAGTTCATTGATCAGGTGATGAAGGACTTCTGAGCTTTTTCCCAGGAAAGGTTTTAATGGTGAAGACAGGAACAGCGCTCCTGTTTTACACACTAGAAACAGATTTTCTTTCACTCAGCTTGAGCTCACCGTCTCTGTAACAGCTCCACCTCTTTGCTACATGTGTGCAGACTGACTGCATGTTAAACTGTGTCAGCATCATCATCACTGCTGCTGTTTTTTATGAGTGTTTTTGTAGGAAAACTGGGGGCTGCATGCGTTCAGTGTTGTCATACTTTTTATCCACAGGCGTGCTTCTTAATATGTTTCTATTGCAGGTCTATTTATAGATGCAAATGTGGGTGAAACACTCGAGTTCACATGGTGACGACTGAACTCTACAGAGCTGTTTGTTAAACGAAGCATCAAAGCAAAAAAAAAGGGGAAAGATTTTTTTATAATCGTTTTATGAGAATTACTCGATGAACAGTTGCAGCCGTAGTGCTCGAGTACTTTGACATTTTGATAAGCTGTAGTTGACTGTGTGTGTGTTGGTTTCTCTGTGAGCTGATTGGAAATGTCAAAGCAAAATGACTTCTATAAAAACATGTCAACGTCAAAGCTTAAACTATATTACATTTTAAATCCTAAAGAAAGCAGATTTGGCAACCTGAAATGAATGTGCTGTTGTCACAGTCCTGGCTCTGGTGACCCACTGTTTGTGTTTTGGTTTAAGTTATATTCTTTGAATTATTGTTTTCTGGGGGTTTCTGTGTTGATATTTTCTGGTTTCCTGTTCTGTTCTGTGCCTTTCGCTGTGTTCTTGCCGTCATGTCTCTAGTGAAGGTTTTGTTCTGTATCCTTGTTTTCCTTTTTGTCTCCATGTGTCAAATGCTTGTCTTGTTTCTCTGTCTCTACGTCTTCCCTGTGTTTCATGTCTCAGTGTCTATTCTGCATCTTTATGAATGTCATGCTTCCTTTTTATTTATTTTTTTAAAAAAACATTTTTGATAGCCCATCCTGTGTGCAGTGTGTCTAGTTTTGCTTTCCTCTTGCTTCATCTCTAATTATACCCAGCTGTGCTTCCTTCCTGTTTCTCACTCCCTCATTACTGCCTGTGTATTTAAGATCAGTGTTGTCCTGTTTCTTGCTGGTTTGTGTGCCTGTTATCCCCCCTGTCCTTCTGCATTCCAGGCTCCATGTTCCATATCTCAGGTCTTTATGTGTCATGTACTGGGTTTGTCCCAGGTTTTTTGTTCCTTTGTATGATTTTTAGTTTTCCCAGTTTAGGTATTTCTTTTGTCCCTGCACTGCTTCTGTTTGTATCTCACGACTGTAAATACAGCTCTCTCCCAATAAGTCATTAGTCAGTGCCTGCTCTTCAGCCCTTTCTCTCACCTTCCACACCACTGCTGTTGCAGCCTTGAGAGTTATATAAAATTTCCTGTTCAGATCAATAACGTTAGACATCATTATCATCACTGATTACTCTGCAGGACACTTCATTTGTCATGGTTCGTTGTGTGGCAGGCAGGAGAAGGACCCAAGATGCAGACTCACAGACACGGGGATAAACTTAAAGATCACGGTTTTGATGCTGGCTTAAAGGTGAAACACAAAACAGTACTGAACTAAACTGGAAAAACTAAACATGAGATGTACCAGGAACCACGGGGAGAATAACACACAACATGAGGGAGAACGCGACGCCGAACAGAGGGAGACGCAGACAGAAATACACAGAGGGTTAACGAGGAAAGTGGGAACACACGGGGAACACAGCTGACACAGATAACCATAACGAGACAGGGCGGGGTGAACATAACACTGACGGGAGACGGGCAGAGTCAAACAGGAAGTACACAGAGGTTCAGACAGGAGGAGAGAGCACGGGGAGAACACAGACATAACAGGCTGGGGAAAACATGGAATAAAACACGAAAGGGGACAAGGGCTCATGAATACATAGAGGGGCACACAGGGGGTGAGATTCACAAAGGGAAAGCACACAGGGAACAACATAACAGGGCAACTCAGGAAACAACCTAAACAGGGAACTGAATACAAAAATACAAGAGAACTAAGAATACTGGGCCAACACGGCCCAGGACCATGAGATCATTTGTTTTCAGTAACAGGGATTTCTGAGTATTTTATTTTAAAAATAATTATTTTGCATTAAAAACCTGCGATGAGGATGAACTATCTCATAATGTGGTTTTTAAACTTTAGACTTCATTTTTTTTACTCTAAATGGGGTGCTTAAACTCACGAGTTTCTTTAACTGTGACGTCACTGCTGTCCTCTGTGTAGTAAACTGGATCTCCTCTCCCTCCTCTGCAGTGGTACAGACCTCCTTGTGAGACACTAATAACTCTGTTTGCTTCATTTCCTCTCATGAGCTGAGCTTTAGAAGAGACTGAATCACGTCTGAACCAGTCAAACTTCCAGCCAGCAGAGCCCTCCACAGAGCAGCTCAGTGTCACACTGCCCCCTGCTGGCATGACTGAACTTTGTGCTGTCAGTGTGGCTCTGGGTTTACTTGCTGTTGATGTTACAGGAAAGACAAACATCAGACTGTCAGTTGCTTCAGGAAAAACTTTGTTACAATAAATAAAGATTTTAAAGAGAAAGTAAAAAAATTCAAGAATCATTTTAGAAATATGCAATTTGTTGTTTTTTCAGTAAGTGCTTAATAGTAATGATCAAACTTTACACATTCACTCAGTCATTAAGCTTCTAGCACCAAACAGAAAACATTTACCTGCATGTGACACATTAGACTGTCTTCATGCACAACTACACTACAGATTCCCTCTGATTTATTCTTCATCTATTCAAAGACAAATGTCACAAATACAAAGTACTTTATCCATGTTTAATCCATGGTCAGTTTGTTTGTGTCCTCTCTACTTTTCCCTTTAATAATAGTCTAAAGTCACACTACACTGAATGGTGTCTGTTATTGTTCGAGCACCGTGACCATCGCTGACATGGTTCCAACATCAAGTTCATGTAGTTTTCTATGATGTAATTTTGAATAATGTAAACACCTTATTTACAGAGGAAAACTCAACAATCAGAGAGGCTGACAGACTCCAATGAAGTCTCCAATAAAATAAAACCACACAGGAGTCCTTTGAGTTTAATTCAGCTAAAGATGGAGTTTGTGTTCCTCATGAGACCAAACTTGCCAAAATGTGATCAACCTGTGGAGGGTCTTGTTTAACGCTGCCACTGCAGCTTGTCTAACATCTGATTGGTTACCATGTAGAGTAAGTCAGCACAGATCGATACTAGAAAATTGACTGCGATGAACTGGTGGTACTGTGGACGTGAGGCAGCCAGGTATCCCAGAATGCATTTCAATTCACAAGCAGTAATTATAGTGCTATCGAGTATAAGTAAAGTTTTAAAATACCCTGTTTGTCTCTCACCAAGTGTACTTTTTTAATCCATGGTCAGTTTGTTGCTGACGGAGTGTTTTGAGCTCTCGATGCCACAAAGCACGACTCCAGTCACACAGTTTAACACCCACACTGAGTGAACACTGGACATAATTCACTGGGGTTGTATCTGTGGGGTGATGTTTATTTCATTGATTTATTTAATGCTGATTAAATCAGTTTGACTCAGATTAAAGTTTCATAACTGCACAGTGTTACTGAAGTTTAATGTCTGACTGGAGCGCTTGTTGAACTGAAACATTCACTTGCTTTTTCTATAATGTTTATATGTGTTACATGTTTTTAACCATTAATTTTGGATTAAAACTAACATTAAAAATATTTTTATACAAGAAGAAAATAAATAATTTCGACCCTGAGAAGAAACGTCTGAACCAGCATGTTGATGCTGTTCATGGACACTGAAGACTGCAGCCTGTCCACAAATGGTTAAATGATCAGTTTTGTAATATAAACACAAACTGTCTGTTATCATGTTTGAAAGTTACTAGAATAAAAAATTAATAAATTAACATCTGATTTGTGATTTTATTTAATAGGCAGATGACTCATTTTCCCAATTAAAGGTTAGATTAACACAATAAGTAATTTGAAATAATCTGGATGAAAGATCTTACATGATACAGTCAGTGTGATGATATCACTCCACCCTGAGAAGAAATAGTCCCTCCTGCCCCGGCAGCTGTATCCTCCACTGTCAGACTCAGTAGCTCTGATGATTCTGTATTCATTGGATGTTGGAGGTGTGTTTAACTTGGCTGCTCTCCATTCATACGTCCACTGAGCTCCTTCACCTCCCTGAATCTCACATCTGACAGTGACTGTCTCACCGCTGTATATCTGAGGCCAGGATGGCTGCAGGGTCACAGTGGGCTTACTGGGAACTGTTCACAGAAAAATATCCAGTTAGACACAAATAGAAACATGAAGTCATTTTGAAGCCTGATTTTCTTTTTGCTGTTGTTCAGAGGAGAAAGATTTACTGCATCCTGGTGACACTTTGACTGTAAATGAAGTTGGATTTAAAAATCAGTGTTTACATTTATTTACCGTGTGGTACACGTGTGTGGTGGCCCACTGGTGTATCTGACTCACACAGCTTGTTCTCCACACACTCCACATTTATAAAGTGATCTACAAATCCTAACATTACAGCTAACAGCTGCATTTTCCCTTTGAAGAACCACTTACAGCTACAGAGACAGGGAGTGAAGGTGGACAGTATATCCTTGTTTTTATGGCAACAAATTTACCTTGAAAGTGGTACAACTGTGTATAATATGATTCACAAGCAGAAAGTAAGATTTACAGATGTGTGCAGTGATTTGTGTGCAACTTTTCAGGTCTCCAGTTCACACAAACTATTGTACAAATGTGTCGACACAAACCTGAGTAACTGCTGATCATTGAGGGACAAATTTTAACGTCTGGATTGTTTTTCAGATTTCTTTCTTTAAAATTCATCGTCCATAATTCAGAGATGATAATAAATATACTTAATACAATACAAGATGTCTTAATAATAAGAAGAGCTTTTTTACCTTTTAAGAACTTTTTAACAAAAACTTTAAAGAGGAGAAAAACAGCACAGGCCTGTGCAGGCCTACTTTAAATAAAGCATCATTCTGCAGGTCTGTTTGAGTTCAGAATAAGTAAATAAAATGTAGCTGTGGTCCAATAATTGTAAAATAAGAAGAATAATCATGAAAACTATTTGTATATAATTATGTCTTCAGTCCGTTTCAATGAGCGATCATCTTCTGTTGTTTTCATGCAGCCACGGGCAGCCCTGAGTATAAAATACATCAGCTCAGGGTCGAAAACATAAAGATATTTATTGCACAATAACAGCAGATCTGATGATAATACACAGCTCACAACACGTTAAATACATGTGGACGAATCACCTGACACGCACAGATCACGTCTCGTGCCCACGTGGGGTTTTGAGTCTAATTTAACTGCCAGCTTCACACAGATCCACAAATGTGAGCTGCTTTCAAGTCCCAGTGTGAAACAAATGTGTACAAATCATTGCTTGTTGATAATATTGTGCACATTTGTAACACTTTCAACACAAATTTGTCTCCTTATGGAAAGCAGACTTTGTCATGTTGACATGAGTGTCAGAACGGCAGGTTTATCTCCAGATCCACGGCTCTGACCCACGGAGACCTCTGGCTGATGCTCAGTGTTCTGAGTTTGGCTCGTAGCTGCTAACTAGCTTTCTGCTCTGGGTCAACTTATGGCAAAGTGCAGAGATGGAGAGAGGCGAGGGAAGGTTACAGCAGCACACTTTCTTCCTCTGGAGGCGGTGAACACAGTGAACAGCTGGATACTAACATGTGGCTCACAGCTGGGCCTGTCAGACTCTCTCTGGCTGCAGTAGCTGCTGCTATAAACACACTTTTCTTTTTCTCACTCTGGAAACTTCCTCCTGCAGATGTTACTCTCACTCGCTGCTTCGCACACACCGCAGAGAGAGGCGGTCCCTGTCTTCACCACAACATTAAACCTGTGGCACGGAATACACGGAATACATTACCCATCAGGCCACCTTCTTAAAGGAAGTTTGGGACTTTTATTTTTAATTGTTTCACCCAAAGTTTGCGGGAGCCACAGCTGAGGGGCGGAAGAGCCGCAGGTTACCGACCCTGATCTGACCTGATGTTAGCTGAGCTGTTAGCTTGGTGATGACCTCGGATAACAACATGTTCAGGATTAACCTTTATTTTTGTTTGTTTGTTTGTTTTTAGGGCTCTGTGGCTTAATACATGTAGTCTTTCATGTCCACTTAAAGTCAGTTTAAGGTGAAGAAGCATTTAGAAAGAGAGGCCAAAAATATTTAACACAAATATTAAACACAATTTAAAGACTAACAGCTGATAATGACCTAAAAATATGCAGTTTTTCTAGTCTTTTCTGGAGTTGATGCCACAATGTTTATTTCTACATTTGTATGAAACACATGAGAAACTTAAATAACAGAAAGTTTAAAACTCACAAGTCTCCACAACAGTGACGTCACTGCTGTCCTCTGTGTAGTAAACTGGATCTCCTCTCCCTCCTCTGCAGTGGTACAGACCTCCTTGTGAGACACTAATAACTCTGTTTGCTTCATTTCCTCTCATGAGCTGAGCTTTAGAAGAGACTGAATCACGTCTGAACCAGTCAAACTTCCAGCCAGCAGAGCCCTCCACAGAGCAGCTCAGTGTCACACTGCCCCCTGCTGGTATGACTGAACTTTGTGCTGTCAGTGTGGCTCTGGGTTTACTTGCTGTTGAAGAAACAAAACCATTAAAAAAAATTAAATCATCATAAAGAATACATTTCTTACAGCACTAATCACACTTTAAACATTCACAGAGTAATTTATCTACAAACACAAAAATTAATTAGTTTCCCTGCATGTGACACATTAGACTGTTTAACAAACTAAAGATTTCACTGATTTATCATCCTCTTATCAAACTGTCATCTCTGTACATTCCTCTTTACATTGCTGATATTTTAAGAGCCTCCATGGTGTCTCTCCTTTCTGTTTGTACAGTGAGAAAAACTGTTGTCCTGAGCTGCCTGCAGACAGCTGGATCATTGTTGGAGTTTTCCTGTTAAGACAGATGTAAACATGAAAACATGAAATGTCAGCATGAATCATGGTCCAACTCACATGAAACTGTCAGTCTGAAGGCATCACTCCATCCTGTTAAGAGATAGTCACTGCTACCCCGACATCTGTAGTCTCCACTGTGGGACACTGAAACTCTGCTGATCCTGTATTCACTGGATGTTGGAGGGCTGTTTGTGTTGGGTGCTGTCCATTCATATTTCCACACCTTTCCTTCACCTCCCTGAATCTCACATCTGACAGTGATTGTCTCACCAGTGAATATCTGAGACCAGCTGTGCTGCAGTTTCACTGTGATCCTGTTACGAACTGAGAAAAACAAAGACATCACTGTTTCCAGCAGCAGCTTATTATCATAATGATTCACAGCAGCCAGAACTATTCAACAAACAAATAAAAACAAATTACACTGAAAATAATCAACAGGGAACAAAATTTAAAAAAATATACTTACTTTAATATCATCATGAATTTGAGTTTTATCTCACAACAAAATTTCACCCTCACCTTGTTTCTGAATTGTAACTGCAGCACTGTCCTCTGTGTAGTAAACTGGATCTCCTCTCCCTCCTCTGCAGTGGTACAGACCTCCTTGTGAGACACTAATACCTCTGTTTGCTTCATTTCCTCTCATGAGCTGAGCTTTAGAAGAGACTGAATCACGTCTGAACCAGTCAAACTTCCAGCCAGCAGAGCCCTCCACAGAGCAGCTCAGTGTCACACTGCCCCCTGCTGGTATGATTGATCTTTGTGCTCTCAGTGTGGCTCTGGGTTTACTTGCTGTTGAAGAAACAGGAAAAAATTCATCAGATTGTCACTTGCTTCATGAAGAACTTTGTTATATAACAAATGAAGATTTTGTAGAAATAAAGAAAAATTCTATCAATATGCAATTTCCAATATTTTGAATTCAGTAAGTGCTAATTAGCTCACATATAATACATATAATGGGTTAAGAAGATGGATGGAGTTCAATAATAGATCTCAGGTTTCTCAGGTAGGTCGGTCCCTGATCTCAGTGTGATCATCACACTTGTTACAAACAGGCACCAACAGCACAAGAACAAAAAAGTGTCTGTAAAACAAATTTGATGAGAATCAACAACTGGCAGCAGCACACATGAGGACAGCACAGGTATCTCAGCTAACTGTTAGCCAGCTAGAGAGCCAGGAGCTAACGCTGGATGTATATAACATGATGAAAACTTTATCAGAGTGAATCAAGAATCAGGTGAGACTGTTTTTATGTTCTGCCACCAAACTGTACTCCTAAATGCAGAAACAGGTGAACTATTAACTGTTAGTTGATCTGAGACCAGCTGTAAAACCGGGACATCTGGGCTTCCACTGTTTACCTGAGTTTTTTTTTTTAGTTAAAGTGAGTAAAAAAAAAATCAGACAACTACAGCTCATTCAGAACTCTGCTGCTCGAGTCCTCACTAAGACCAAAAAAGTGGACCACATCAGTCCAGCTCTGAGGTCTTTACACTGGCTGCCTGTCCGTCAGAGGATAGACTTTAAAGTTCTGATGCTGGTTTATAAAGCTCTGAATGGTTTAGGACCAAAATACATCAGTGACCTCCTGACCCAGTATGAACCATCCAGATCCCTCAGGTCATCTGGATCCGGTCTTTTATCAGTTCCCAGAGTCAGAACCAGACACAGAGAAGCTGCATTCAGCTTTTATGCTCCATATATCTGGAACAAACTCCCAGAAAGCCTCAGATCAGCTGAAACACTCAGTTTATTTAAATCCAGGTTGAAGACTCACCTGTTCTCAGCTGCATTTGAATAAAGCACCAAATCCACACTTTTATGCTTAAATTTCAAAACTAACATTTTAACTACTGATTTTATCTACTGTTCTGATTTGATCTGTTTTGAATTTATATACTGTTTTGTTTGTTTGTTTGTTTGTTTGTTAATTTGTTTGTTTGTTTGATTGTTTTAATCAATTTTAAATCATGCTTTTTATTTGTTTTTGTTTCTAATGTCTCTGTAAAGCACTTTGAATCACCTTGTTGTTGAATTGTGCTATACAAATAAACTTGCCTTGCCTTGCCTTGAAAAACAGCTGATTCACAGAAAGAAATTTAGTTTAAAGGAATGAAAATTACATACAAAGTCATAATACAATATAAGACCTTAAAATATCAGCTTTAAGTAAAATGTTCTAGCATTTCTGTTGTTTAGTTATTTGAAATAAAGCGGAATGAGTATGATTTGCTTTCATAAACTGAACTTGAGGCGAACAAGCAAATCAATGAATTTAATAGAAATAATATCAAAAACTTTAGATTGTAAAAACTTTTTTTCTTTTTTGTATTAAACCCAGTCATGTGTGTGTTTTAAATCAATTGTAACAAACAGCAGTATTTGATGAGATCATAAGCCAAAATGATTTTTATAAAAATTGTAGATTTGTTGTTGTTTCTTGAGGACGTTTGAAGAACACAATATTTTTATACTGTTTATTTCTGTCATTATTGTCCTCAGGTGATGGAGCAGCAGGTCAGCATTGGCGTCTCTATACCAGCTGAAAGTTCATGACACAAAGTGGTGACAAACTGTCTACAATGAGGCTACTATCAGCTGCAGCTCTTTGTCTGACTAACAATGTAACATGCTTTGTAGACCATTGAATTCATCCTGTTCTGACCAGTATGACATTTGTCAAATGGAGATCACACAACAAACATGACTTACTTGATGCTGACAATGTGAAGGCTTCACTCCACTCTGTTGAAGAATATGAGTCATCTCTGCGTCGACTCTTACACATGTAGTCTCCACTGCTGGACTCAGAAACTCTGAATGTCACATCATTATTGTGTGTCCACTGTGTGGGTGTCCTGGGTCCTCTCCATTCATACTCCCACTCAGTGGTTTCACCTCCTTCCTCCACCTCACATGTCAGAGTGATCGTCTCACCTCTGAATATCTGAGGCCAGTTGGGTTGTTGTTTTACAACAACTTTATTGGAAACTGTTTACACATATTAACAGTTGAGATACAAATAGAAACATGAAATCAACACAGAAAACTCAACATTGTACGTTTGATAATCATGAGTGAATGTATATTTCAAACTAAATTACTGAACTCACAGGTTTTCTCAATGTTGACATCATCACTTCTATCAGTGTAGTAAACTGGGTTTCCTCTTGTTCCTCTGCAGCTGTAGATTCCTCCTTCAGATACTCTGATATCTCTGTTTTGTTGATCTCTGATTTGAACTTCAGAGGTTGTTTGGGTTCGTCTGAACCACTCATATTTCCATCCATCAGAGCTCTGCACAGAGCAGGTCAGTGTCACACTGCCCCCTACTGGTATGATTGTAGTTCTTGCTGTGAGTGTGGCCCTGGGTTTAATTGGTTTATCTTCTATTATGACTGGAGCTATAAAAAAAATGGAAGGAAATGTACACCTGATCCATTATGAAGGTAAAATAAATAAAAACAAATCCTACATTTTAAAAGATTTTTTCATGTGATTTAAAGTCCCACAAAATAAAATCTACAAATTTCATCACTATAGTTTTTTCTTTTTTCTGCAGTTTAAGATGCTTCAAATTTTTTGCCATTTTTCTGTCTCAACATGGTGACAGAGCTGCAGTAATTCAGGTTGTAGATCTCTAAATAAACACAGTATACATGTTTGTCCAATCTCAGGCCTGAAGAAGTCACACTGAATATAAACTACTGCAGTTCACTCTTGAAGGAAACACAATGATGGGTTCAGAGGGATCTGCCTAGTTTCAGGTTTAGATAACAGAAACATCATCACCTTAGATTTTATGAAGCTTTTGATGTTTCTTCTTCTCCTTATTTAAAATTAATTTAATCCACAGTTATTCTTGTTATACATTAAAATACACAAATGCAGTAATAATAAATGACAGTCTGTGGGTATTGCTGTACTGTGTATACTGTGAGCAAAGTAACCAGTAAAATACAGTAGTTCTTCTTAAAGTTTCAAGTTTTAATGCACCAGAAAAAAATAGTTTCAATGACAACATTAATTAAATGTATTCAGAATTTTATAATTCAGATGATTTTCAACACAAATAATCATATTATTGGTCATTGAGGACTTACCTAATACAGTTATAGAGACAGTATTACTGATCTTTGTATAACGTGAGCTCTTCCTGCGACCAAAGCACTGATATTCACCACCCTGACTTGTAGAATTAATTTCTAATCTGTAGTCCATGTAGAAGTTGTAGGCAAGAAATTCTCGACCATCCTTGTTGATTTTGTATTTCCAGTCAGTGTCTTTTCCTTCATTCATGTCACATTTAAAGGTAACAAACTCTATAACAGTATGCTCATACACTGTTCATATATTGAATAATAAATAAATATAAAAAGGTAAGTGAACTGTAATTAAAAAATAGCCAAACACAACTGAAAGTTAGTGAAGTTACATATTAGAGAGCTTCTAATTTCAATTTTTACCATCAAAACATCAAATGAATATTTGATGAAAATAAAGAGGGTGCAGAAATCTGGAGTGTGTCAGATTCAAGGTCTGATTTTGTTTTCTGGGTTTTTTTTTTTTAGGTTGAATTTGTTGTTTGTTCATGTTTGTAGTGTTGTTTATAGAGATGGACCGATCCGATATTACATATCGGTATCGGTCCGATACTGACGTAAATTACTGGATCGGATATTGGAGAGAAATTAAAAATGCAATCCGATCCATTAAATATCAAAAAAGCACCTCACAAAACTTGCGACATGGCGTAACTCGGCTCATAACCGTAGCAGTCGGAGCAGTGTGCTCACATGATAGAGCGGCTGTGTGTATTTGTAGCCTCACTACCAAACCAGCATTTCATCTCCGAGGAAGTTATCCCAGAGAGAAGTAAAGCAAGTGTGGAAGTTCATCTCTGAATGTTTGTAAAGCATTCCCGCGTTAAGCTTAACAACCGATATATGGAGCGAGTGCCTCTTCTTGCTGCTACTTCAATCGTGAACCTGATTAATGATCAGCTGATCGGCTTTTCTGTCACGAGTCTGTCTCTCTTCTTTGTTTTTGGCCCACTTTGCACCAGAAAGAGAAAACCAGCGGCTAATCTTATCTTTTCTCTTTTACCACGTCTCTCTAATATTTTGCTCTTTACTATTTTCCTATTTTATTTTATTTTATTATATTTTATTATATTTTCATCTACTGTATCCTGACTGACACCCCCATCACATCTGTGGACTCATTCCGCTTCCTGGGTACCACCATCACCCAGGACCTGAAGTGGGAGCCCACCATCACCTCCGTCATCAAGAAAGCCCAGCAGAGGATGTACTTCCTGAGGCAGCTGAAGAAATTCAACCTGCCAACACGGACGATGATGCAGTTCTACACTGCAATCATCGAGTCCATCCTCACCTCCTCCATCACCGTGTGGTACGCTGGAGCCACTATCAGGGACAAACAGAGACTGCAGCATGTTGTGCGCTCTGCTGAGAAGGTGATTGGCTGCAGACTCCCATCTTTGCAGGACCTGTACACCTCCAGGACATTGCGGCGTGCAGCTCGGATCTCAGCTGACCCTTCTCACCCTGGACACAGTCTGTTTGACCTGCTACCCTCAGGCAGGAGGCTCCGGTCCATTCGCACCAGAACCTCTCGCCATAAGAACAGTTTCTTCCCCTCTGCTGTTGGACACATGAACAATAACCGTATGACTGTCCCCGCCACTAACACATGACCCTACGCTGTGTCACTGCATCATTCCATGTTTGGCACTGATCACCACCTGCACTCATGTATATATCTATCTACGTAGCACTCTTAATTCTTATTCTCATGTATATATCTCATGTATATCTCATGCACATATCTTTCTACGTAGCACTTTTAATTCTTATTCCTACTTTTATTTTTTCATGTCTATTTAAGTGCTATCTATGACACTATGTTTGCACTGAAGCACCGCAGCAATTTCCTAATGTTGTAAACCTGCTCAACATTTGGCAATAAACCCCTTTCCGATTCTGATTCTGATTCTAAACAACAGCAGCACGTTTAAGCTTGATAAGCTGTTGTTAGAATTTATTTAATATTACTTTGTACACCACACTGTAAAAAAATATTCCGTAAAAAAACGGAAAATGTCCTGGTAATTTTCTGCCAGTATATTTTCTGTTTTTTTACGGAAGTTTGACGGACTTTTCTGTAAATGATAAAATGGAAAATTCTGTAGATTTACAGTATACTCTCTATACTATTTAAGGACATTTCCTTCAGCTATAAAACGGAAAATTCTGTTTATTCACAGTATATTTTCTGTATCATTAACTGATATTTTCCATTAATAGAAAAATTGAAATTTCTGTTTATATTACTATTTCCAAGCACTTCTTTTCACTGTAACTCATTAAATATAGTTCTTTATATCCTTAAACGTACATTTCTATGCAATTACAACCTAGTACACCACGTGCTCAAAAATTCATAAATTAAAACTTAAATTAATTTGTGCTTTATACACAACAACATTGGTACAATTAATGTTAAATATTCTTTTATTCTCCTCAACTCTAAAACTATACTAAAATATAATGACAGCATCCATCTTGTCATAAAACTACTAAGCAGCTGATACATGAACAAAATAACTCACAAGCTTTCAAATTTGAGCATTTTTATTTCCTTGAAATCAGGTTGCCCTCATGTAAATGTGTTTATTTACATTCATTCAAGTGGCTACCAAGTGTTTTCTTCAAACAGGACACCTGACAAACAAAAAATGTCATATTTAACGATATGTTCACATTTAATAATATCCAGAGTAGCTTTTAGTTAGAATCACTGCCTTGTGGTAGTTTTGCCTCAGCCAAATGGTTAAGGTGTGGTTTACATCCATGTCTGTCCACTTATGATACAGTATACACATGTAGTCAGTTATAGCCAAACACCTTTGATTACTGAATCGCATTACAATTACATTCACTTCATTAATGAAGTGAATGTAATTCACACTTGTCTGAGATTAACTCTTTGGGCTCTTTACCTTACAATATAACATACTTGAGTCAAAATTTGTTGACTGTTTAAGTGGTACCACATGAATAAAACTGAACAGATCTAAAGAAGATGTTCCTGAACTTTGGGTTTATTCGAACAGGACAGGTGGATAACCACAGGACTTTTCCCCATATGATAACTACAACACAAAATAAATTAAGACAGATCCCAAACCTAAAGATAAAAGTGTATTTACTGGACTTGTTTTGTCAGTGAGGAGCAAAGTACAATTAGAAGTGCTTGTTCTGATGAAAAGTTAAACTGTAAACAGCAGCGTAGTGAATAAGGATCTGTGTCCACGAATCCTCAGCAGTGACAACACTTAAACATCATAGTTCAAAATCCTTAATGCACACCTTTCTCTCCACGGTGTTCAAGTGCTCTTAGCTGTTTAAGTAGAGGAAAAAGTCTGACATATTTCATGACCATTAAATGTTAGACAAGGCTCTGAAAACGAGGTTACACACAAAAACCTCTGCTTGTGCGCACAGACCCTAAATCACAACAAATAAGACAATAGTAAGACAAATTACTACAAAGTCTTGTTACCACTCTTCATATACCAGTGTGACAAAGTCCTGAATGCAGCCTGCATGTTAGTACATCAAGGTCCATCTGAGCTTTAAGTAAAATACACTCAGCTTTTCCTTGGATTTCCAGAGTTGCTCAGTTCATACAGGAACTGCAGCAGTCGGGGTTAACGTGTCGCTGTGTTGCTCCCAGTGTTGGGTAAGTTACTTTAAAATAGTAACTTAGTTACATTACTAGTTACTTCTCTCAAAAGTAACTCAGTTACTTCAAGTTACTCGTTACTTTCAAAGTAACTAGTTACTAGGGAAAGTAACTTTGGTTTTACTCAGAATTCTCTTGTTAATGTGTTTCTTCCATAACTTTGCCAGTCTTCTAGCTTGCTTACTTGCCACAAGTGCACTGTGCCACCTACCAATAGAAAGGATATGATAACTTGCATATTTCCACGAGAGAAATCCCACGCCTGGACCGTCATTGACTGCTGCCATGATTCTAGCCTACGTCACAGAGTCATGTGCGCCTTTTACATCCAACACAAAAACTGCAGTCGTGGTGCTTTCGATTGTACTCAGAACTCAGAAATTCTGCCTTCTGAATAGGAAGATGTAGGTAACACCAGACTGCAGATGAGCTGCATACAGGGCTGGACTGGGACAGAAAATTGGCCCGGGCATTTTGACTAGAAACTGGCCCACCATTATAGGAAAAATCATAAAGCCTTTGAATGAAAACAAACACTGTTGTGACAGTGATGTTCACTGTTTTGATGGTATATATGCATCAATCTATCAATCGTTTGTTGTAAGATTCAGATAATTATTTTTTAAAAGCTAGACATTTTAAATGAGAATAAGAAAGAAAAGTATTTCTTTGTGCCCCCCATTCCCTGTTAATGCCCTACATGCCCCCTTGGCCACACTTTGCTAGATCCGCACCTGCACAGTTACCAGCTGTCAGCTACCTAAAAAAGGATCCTGGGGTTATTTGTCTCTCAGAAACAGTTCATAACTTCCCTTCAACTCATTCATGTCACCTAAAAGGTAAACCTGTTTCTCCATCACCTGCTCAGCTCTGATGATCCAGTAAGGACATCTCCTGGTTTCATCTTCATGTTTCCCTCTCACCAGATAACCAAACCATATCATGACCAGCAGCTTTTTTTTACAGCTGTGGCTCCAGCAAACATCAGCTGATACTTAAAATTAATATTAAATAAATTCTAACAACAGCTGATCAAGCTTAAACGTGCTGCTGTTGTTTAGCGCGACATCCGCTGGTTTCCTCTTTCGGCGCAAAGTGGGCGATAAACAAACAAGAGAGCCGATCAGCTGATCATTGATCAGTTTCATGATTGAAGTAGAAACGGGAGAGGGAGGGGGGAGAATGAGAGAAGAAGAGGCAGCTGTGCAGCGTAAACACAGAATAACTCCAACTTTGTGCCTTTTTCATTGTAGCTGAATTACGGGACAAACTGTTCCTTTTCACCTCAATAAGAAATAAGTAATATTTTCTCTGAATACCAGACGGGACGGCTGGCAACTCTAATAACTTATGAACAAAATAAGGTTCAACATCATTAACTTCATAGCACCACCCAGCTGTGTAGAAACTCCGTCATGCTAGCTAGCACGCAGTACGGAAAAAGTCAGAATAACGAAAATAAACTCCACCTAAACTTGGTTCATATCTGACCCAGAGAGACTGCAGGTCATAACTTCTTACCTGAAGTTCAGTTCACACTTGGACCGGCGGCCGCCTCGGGTCTCTTTTCCTTCTGCGTCCCTTTTCCTTCATCCACCTGCTGCCTCCACCACTTGCTAATGTTACTGAATCTGTGGAAACTCCGCGATGCCACCACACGAAGTAACGAGTAACGACCCTATCTAAATCCCAGTAACGAGTAACGCGTTCCTGATTTTGGCATAATAACTAGTTACCGTGCTCGTTACCACAATAATAACGTAGTTACTGTAACGCGTTACTTAATAACGCGTTAGTCCCAACACTGGTTGCTCCTCCATGTCAGCCATTGAGACTAGTCGCAATTTATTCTAAGGAAAAAAAGAGAAACAACAAGACATTTTTAAAAAGTTTGTATTTTTATAATTTTTTTTACCTAGAACATAAACAACATAAGCAAAAAAAAGGATTAGGGCTGTGCGATATGACGATATATATCAGATGACGATATAAAAATGTCTATTGTTTCATATTATACACTATTGTTTGTTTTGTGGTGTTGCAAAATAAACTGTTTACGGCAATATTTTTTTCATGATTTTGATGGTCACTGTAGTGGCTATATTATTTCTTAAAGTTCTCTCTTTCTCTTATACTTACAATAACCACACTATGGACGGACAAGTGACTGTTTTTACGCGTACTTTCGTTACCAACAATGACGGTAAAACCAGTGCGTGGCTCTGCTGTCCGCTTGTTTATTTTCCACATAAACCTTTCACAATAAAGCTCAAGTGTCTGTTGAGACTTTTCAAAATAAACTGAAATGATATACATTATTCTCAAACATAAAATTTCAGAATATGCATCAAACAAATTACCTCAAATAAAAACATCAAGTAACTATAAATGGCACTTACAGTCACCACGCAGATGAAGGCACAGAGAATACCAGCATGGCCAGCAAGGATGAGGCAGAACCAGCTAGCTCCAAACAGAAGGACCAGTCAAAAGAAATCGAGGACCTTATTGTTAAACGAGGGGCTACCTCTGTAGCATGGACATGGTTTGGTTATGAAAAATCTGACACGCCCCAGAAAACTGTACTATGCAAATTATGCCACAAATTGGTCCCCACCACCACTCAAACACGACAAACCTCTTTAACCACCTACACAAGAATCACATGAAAGAGTATGGAGAGAGTTTACGAATGAAAAGCAAAAAAGAGCTGTCAGGTGCTCAAAATAATCCGTAGACTCAAACGTTAGAAAAGGGTTTTCCTCGCAGCACGCCATGTAATAAATACTCAGAAAGAAAATGGCGGCCGTTTAAACTCATGTCTAAAAATGTATAGTTTCACGCATCGGTCAAAACACTCGACTCCAAGTACACAACGCCCAACTGAAAACATTTCACATAAGTTGAGTTGCCCGAGAATCACAGAATTAACAGAAAATGCACTATTTTGTGATATATATCGTTATCAGGAGAGATATGTCTTACATTGGGATGTGAGATTTTGGTCATATCACACAGCCCTACAAAGGATTATAATTCACGTAGAGTTGCATACACATAACACCATTCTGTTGCAACAAAAGCAGTTTATAATTAAAGTAACATACATACCTTGAAAAACTAAATCAACCACAACATTAAACTCACCTTGTTTCTGTAGAGAAGGTGATCAGGGTTTTTCTTCATTTCCTGAGACCAGCTGCTCTGGATCATCACCAGCTTGTATCTTCATCTTTTTTTTCCACTCGGGGAAGTCTGTCCTTTTCTTGGCCATTGCTCTGCACTGGAAAACCAAAGTGTGTGATCAAAGGTGAAATAAGGGATATTTTTCCATTGCAGGACTTGCAGAGTGCTTCAAGTAGTGATAGCTGTTGATCCATTTCTCAAATAATCTGTAAGGATCTGGATTTTTAAGAAAGATACAAATATCTCTGCTTATATTTGGCTAAAAGCTTGATATAGATAAGGCATATAAAGCCCCTGCACACCAGAACTGCGCTTACATTATAGTTCAATCAAGAAATAGTTATTATTGATTTATTATTGATTTTTTTTAGTAATCATTATTAGTATTTAATCACATTAGCACAGTGGGGTGACAAAAATATTCCACATACTAGAAATGCTGCTCAGCATTTCATAAAATACATTTTCAATAAATGTTGGAGTAACAACACAGTTACAGGGAAAATGTGTGTCTGTAAATATTAACTAAACATTTCTATGTGCTACAAAATAGACATAATTGTAAATGTGCTGAGGTGAAACTATACTTTCCATAATATTACCACTGCAGTCTGTTAACCACCGAAATAATCTATGCTGGTCAGCTAGCTAAAAGTATTTACTTTAGCAGCCCAAATCAGAGGCTAACATTAGCATTTGCTAGCGACAGCCAGGAAGGTCTGAGGCTTAAACTAGGGTTAGTGTAACTTTTCCTGAAACCCTTTTAAGTGTACAGTAGAGCCAACTGTAAAACACAGGTATTGATACAGTACTTATTAGAGTCCTAGAATAATTTCTAGGACCATGAAGTTCTCACTTTTCCCAGTTATCCACATCGCTGACTTTTGCTAATTAGCTAGTTAGCAGTCACAGCTGTGTAATATCCAGAGAGACACAGAGAGCTAACTATAATATTTAGGAAAACTGGTTCAGCCACTGAAGGGCAAAACTGGTGGTATCACAGTAAAAGTTATTTTAACATTAACTAAAATAAAGCTTAAGTCATGTTAAACCTAAATAACAATTATTTTAAAAAATGAGTCAGCAAAATATTCCTGACTTGTCTGGAGACAGCCGAAACCAGTTAACAAATACATTAACAATTCTTTCTAAATAAAAATGCGGAGTCTTTTGAAAAACATTATTCTAATAAAAGGAAACATGAGTTTTAATACTTACCACAGAAATTTGAAGGCAGTTTCTCCAACTTCAGAGTCCAAAATCCAGATGAAGCCTGAAAGAAGCCTAATGGTTGCTCTTGCGCTTACTTTTCCCTCCTTTTCAGGTTTTTTTTCCCACAATGCATTGCAGTAGTTGAGAAATACAGAAAAATACTTGTAAACTAATACGGGAAATTCCTTCACGTTTATACAGTAGATTGTACTGTATTTTTACAGAATTTTTTTACAGTGCAGGATCCTTTTCTAAGTAGCTGGTGGCTGGTAACTGTGCAGGGGCGGATCTAGCAAAGTTTAGCCAGGGGGGCCGATAGGGCATTAACAGGGAAAAGGGGGACAAAGACATACTTTTCTTTCTTATTCTCATTTAAAATGTCTAGATTTTAATAAATAATTATCTGAATCTTACACCCAAAGTTTTAATCTGATGTAAAATATATAGAAGTCCATTACTGTATATAGTAACTATTAAGTCTAATATACCCTAGTTAGCTATACTACTTTTTCCTTTGGGAAGATACCATCTGTGCAGTCTGCAATTCTGTTGAAGAAAGATGTTGAATCTATTTAATTATTCTTGAAAAATAATTTATTTCTGTGCATTTTTTTTCCACACTGCATCAAATTAAAGTTGATTACGTCGATTTAGCACCATGAGGTGGAGGGTGGGTGGTTCCCTATTTTTTTTTTTTTTTTTTGCTGGGAGTTTGCAACCCTATTAGTTAGGTTGCTTAATATTTCTGCTAAGTACTCTTTAAAATACCAGAATAGGGAGGTTTGAGTAGGTTTAAGTTTATTAGATTGATCAGTTTTGCTGAACTATGAATTATTTTGGGTGCAGTGTATTTTTTACATACAGGGATAACAGAATAGCTTTAGTGTTGTTGTTTATTTAAACTTGAGTATGAGCTTATACAAAATGCAGCAATATATTAAAAAACAGTTTTATTGATTAAAAAACACACTATATCGGATTCATATCGGTATCGGCAGATATCCAAATTTATGATATCGTATCGGACATAAAAAAGTGGTATCGTGCCATCTCTAGTTGTTTATTGAGCTTCATTTATTTTTGAGCATTTATGGAGCTTTAGTTCTTCTTGTAATTTAGTCTTAGAGTTTAATTTGTTTCCTCGGTGTTTTCCTGTCTCATCCTCCTGTGTCAGTTCCCCTGTGTTAACTGTTACCCTGTTTCTTGTGTCTTATGTTGAGTTTTACTTCCCTCTCAGTGTGTTTGTTTGTGTGTGTGTGTGTGTGTGTGTGTGTGTGTGTGTGTGTGTGTGTGTGTGTGTGTGTGTGTGTTGTTCACTTCAAGTTTCACTTTTTCTTATTCAGTCTGTCTCAAAGTGCATTTAGGTCCTCATCTATCATCACATGACAGGATGAAGAAGTTTGATGTTTCTGCACAGTTCAGATCAATAATTTTATTCAGCTCTGTGGGGACAGGCGGCGCTGCTGCACTGGGCCCCGGTCCGGATGGGCCTGGGCCCCGTTTCCCTGGCGGGTCGCGGAGTACGGGGGTGCCTACTGGGGTCAGCGGGGGAGCTGGCCCCAGGGAGGGGTCACTTGCCCCTCCCTTCCTTCCCTCCCCATCTCCAGCTGCCTCCCTCTTCCCGCTCCACCACAACCACCCACACATGCAGGGCCTTGGAGTAGGGGTGTGTCACCAGGGTGCAGAGGAGGCTACCCCCCCCCCCCCCCCCCTGTCCCCTTCTGGCTGCCCCTGCCTCAATTTTATCCCACAACTTAGACATTCACATTACTCACACTCTCATTACACATACATATAGGATCTTGGGGGTGGGCACGCTACACGGAATCCAAATTACCATCAGGGTGTACACCTCACCCCTGGCGTTGTTGCCCACCTCTCAATTTTAAATACACGTAGACATTGAGGGCTAGCAGGAGGGGCTATGTGCTTACCTGCTGCTCTCTGGCAGGTAGCTCCATGACCTGCTGGGTTTTAAATGCACCTTAGAACACACATGCATCAACACTACAATGAGCGGGTGGAGGGAGGTTTGGAGTCTTCTCTCACCCCCGTTCTCTGCGGCCTGCTGGAGTGGGGGGCTAGGAGGAGGAGTTGGACGTCCGACTGGGGTCTGGAATGCGGGCCCTCCCTGCTGCTGCGGAGTCGGGGCGGTCTGCTTCTCCCCACTGCAGGGAAAAGGGTAACACCACCTGGGTCTGGGTGCAGTTCCCCCCTCCAGGGACAAGGGTACCTAGACCCGGTTCTTAGAGTACGCTTGGGGAGTGTGATTGTGTGAACAGCGTCTCTTTATGTCTGTCTCCACGTTGGTTGAGTGTGGAGTAAGTGCATATGAGAGCATGAGGGTGGTAATGGATGTTTGTATCTGTGTGTGCCTGTATTTCTGTGTCTATATGTCAGGTTGGGTGTCAGGCGCCACTTCTCTGGGGACATCTTAGGCCCTCCAAGGTTTGGAGGCCTATCTCCCCCTACCACCACTTCCCCTGCCGGTGGCGGACGCCCTCAGGTGTCGGTGCATTGGTGGTTCTTTGTGTCCGGGGATGGGCGTCCAGGTACACACCGGCTCACTCCTTGGCGGCCGCTTATCAGGGCCTGGAGCCTGGGGCTCGCTCGGGCCACTTCGGAGGTGGGGTGCCCCCGGCCTCTCGGCCTGGGGCTCGGTCACTCAGGCATGGCTGGCTGCCGGCGGAGCTCACGGGCGCGTCACTGCAACTCCCCCTGGCTTCTGCTCCGCGGCTGCTGAGTGAGCCCTCATCTGGGACTCTCCTCAGCTCTTTCTGGGACAGTGGCGCGGCTGCCCCTCTGTTGGTCTTCCTTGGTCTCTTGTGTTCTGGGGGCCTCTGGATGTCTGGAGTTTTGATCTCCTCCATTCCTCCAAACAAGTATACTTCACAAGTATGTATCCACCTGCCACTCCGATGTTTTTGTCAGAGAAATTAAATCTATTTTTGTTTCACATTTTAAGCTGACTGATAGGTTCTCCTCTAACACTGCTGCCCTGACTTGTGGTGTCCCACAGGGCTCAGTTTTAGGTCCATTACTATTTTCTTTTTATATGCTTCCTTCCTTCCTTCCTTTAGCTAGTATCATTCAATCTTTTAGCAACCTGTCTTATCATTTTTATGCTGATGACATTCAGCTCCATATGTCCTTTAAGCCTCATCAGCTGGATAGGCTGTCCACCCTAGTCCAGTGCTTAACACAGGTTTCTGATTGGCTTTCAAGCAACCTTGTTCTAAATACATATATATATATATATATATATATATATATATATATATATATATATATATATATATATATATATATCTTTGCTCTCTACTTTCTAACCTTGACTCTCCTAAATAAAAGCTCAAGTTAAACAGGTCTTATATGTTGTACCGTGACTGAAATGTTTCATATTTCATATCCATATTGAGTTCCATAACATTCTAATCAGACTGTCTGCATCACAAATGACTCCATCCTGTGAAATCTTTGACTCACCTCTCCAGCAGAGGTCTCTCCCCTCTCCCTCTCTGTGATCCTCTGTCCAGACTCCTACGGGTTAATGGGGATGGAGGAGTGATTATTATTGTTTTCACTGATGCTAACCATACCTGAATGAGCTCAGCTCGATTTTTCAGAGCTAAAACGAGTGACAGAAATTAACATTATGCTAACAATTTAACTTAGTGCGCTAGCCAGGTTTTTATTTATCAAAATGGGGAGCACCTGGTTCATTAATTACATGGGACTCTCTGTTGTTAGCTGGAGCTAACTAATTGTTACTATCAGCCAGTGATGAAGACTTACTTTCTTGAAAAACTTGCGTATATCCATGATTTCTTGCTGTTTGCCGCATGTATGCTAGTGTGTCCGCAGGTATATACGAGCGGAGTGTAAAGTAGCAGTGAAAACGAGGACTGGATTTTCAGTAATGTGGATGTCCCCTGTGAACAACTGGAACGGATTGGATAACGAAGCACTGACGCTACCTTAACAGTGTAAAGTGAAAGGAACCAACCGAGTTATGATCATATTTATGTGAATAGCGACAGGTTTATATTATTATTTCTTTAAACTCATATTCCTGCATCTTTATATTGAATTTGTCTGCAAGTTCTGTAAAAAAAATCGAATAAAAAAAACAACAAAAAACTAAACACCAAATTATTTAGGGGGGCTTAAGAATATTTTAGGGAGGCTTAAGCACCCCTAAAATAGGCCTAACGACGCCACTGCCCACCCCTACTTCACATCACAGGTCAGTGTCACACTGCCCCCTGCTGGTATGGTTAATCTGTCTGCTGTCAGAGTGGCCTTCACTCCAAGTTCTGTAATTTAGAAAAAGATCAAAACTATAAAATTGTTGCTCTGAATGCTTAAATAAAGTGAATCATTAGTTTGAGTTTTTGCAGATACACAATTCAACACACTGAACATCTACAGAGACTTTGGAGTGACGTGTTAGACAGCTTCCAATCAAAACACCAAATGAGGGAGTATGAAGGTAACAAACTCTATGCTGAGCTCAGAGCAGCATTTGGTTACCATATTTCATCTTGGTTTTACTTTAATATGCCACCTATGTGTAGATTTTCATTATTAGCATTGTTACAACTCCAAGAGGTAATCCAAAATATCCCACTATATAATCCAGCATACATGCCAACAGCATAACTCAGTGACATAATCTTCACTACACACACTGTTGATGTTTTCAGATCAGATAAACATGCATGAAAAGAAAATCCACATGTATGAAACCACAGCTGTTCAGTAAATATACAGTTTGTATCGTGGGTGTGTGCTTGAGTGCTCACACACTTAACATGGTTATATTAGCATTTTAACCAATAATCTCAATGAAATGTTTGGTTTATGATACAAAATATAACACAGAGGACGTCATTTAGAGCAACAGAGGAAGAAAAAAACTATTTCTCACCTTCAGTGTTTCCATGGTTGACTGTACTGAGCACTAAAATAATGAATGAAACATCATCAGACATTATGCAACTGACAAAATCACAATAAATATATAAACTGAGGCTTTTTAAAGGTAAGTTTTCAGATGGCACAGTTATTGCTCATCACCTAATTTATGTGTTTCTATTAGCTGTCAAACAGGCTGAAAACATGAAAAAAAAATCTAGTCTGCTGTGTTGAAGCCAGTGGCGGAGCGGGGGGGTGGCTTACTGGGCTTAAGCCCGGGTTGTTTTTTCAGAAGCCCCAGAAGTTTTTGTTTTATACAACTGTATAAAACAAAAACTACACACAATATTCGAAGCACATAGCGCACACTGTGGGAATTTACAACTGTGCGTAAATCCCACCTAATATTGGTATGATCCGAGCTCAGACACAAAGTGACTGAGCGAGGGGGCGGGGGGAGCTGCTGCCTGCGAGTGTGCTGTTGGAGAAGCGCAGCCAGGCAGACAGAGGAGAACTGAAGTTTGACCAGGTACCAAAGCAAATCATTCATACTGTGCAAATAATGTAAATATGACGGTGCATCACGATAGATTGATGTCAAACGGATCACTTGACCCATATTACGTTACTTGCTCTTCAAGCGAATCAACAAATGGCGAAATGAAAAGCCGAACAACAACAATGCTGTTTCTTTAGAGAGTCTTAGCTTACATGTGTGTTTATTTCATATTTTCAGTTGTTTCCCTCCACGGCTAAATAAATCGGTTTCAGTAATGCACTGATATACAAGAATGGACATAAGGGGCTTCTTTCAAAGAAAAAACTCTGGTAGATGTTATTTTGTATATTATGCTTTGTGTGTTGTTCAGTATATTTCTATGCAAAACAAGAAGAATTTCAACACACAGCAGTATATTCACAGTTGAAACCAGATATTTACATACACTTTATGGAAAACACAAGAACATTTTTTTTTACTGTAGAACATCAATTTAGAGTAAACTTGTTTTGTTTTGGATGAATAAATATTGAAATATCTTTTGAATTAGTTAAATGCCAGAATAAAGAGACAGAGCTTCTATTTTTATCACTTTCATCAAATTTAGGAGTACATATACACTAAGTTTATTGTTCATTAATAAGAAAACTCCAGACGATTCCATTCTGAGCTGAAGAAGCTTCTGATAGGTTCGTAGAGTCCATGTGAGTAAACTGGTGGCACACCTGTGGATGCATATAAGGCAAAACACAGAGCCTGTTTCTTCAACATGGGAAAATCAAGAGATGTAAACCAAAACACCAGGAAAAGAACTGTGGAGCTCCATAAGTGTGGCTCAAGTTTGAATACAATTTGGTGCCATTTACAATTAAGAAATACAGATAGTTTCTCTCTTTACTCTTAAAGTTAACAAATATGTTTTTATATTTATCAATCTAAAAAAAATAAACATTTAGTCTGATTTGATGTTACAATTTAAAAAGTGTTTTTATCTGAAGAGTTTGTAAATATCTGGTTACAACTGTATATTTGATGATGTTGGTGTTTGGTTTGATTGTCAGCACAGAGAGGGAGAGAGAGGAGCAGAGAGGGAGAGAGAGGAACAGAGAGGGAGAGAGAGGAGAATGAGGACAGAACAGAGATGAACAAGAGCAGGTGAGACACATGTTAGTCAAATGGTTGTTTACCAAAAGTATCACCGTATCATAGGTCCTCATGTATCTCGTACCTAGTGTTTCTTTTTAGGTTTGTTATTTTTCAAATTCTATATTTATTAAGTTATGCAGGCTTGTTTGCACAACAAGGCTAAATAATTATATAAACTTTTCTCAATCTAAATAGTGTTCTTTGGTAGAATTAAAAAATAAGTGTAGTGCAGGTCTATGAAGATTTTTAGTGCTACTATCATCTAGTTCTGGTTCTGTTTTGGTTAAATCCTAAGTAGTCCTGATTTTGAACTGTTGTAGTCCTGTTTTAATTCTGGATCAGTTCTGGGTCTGGTTGAATTGGGGTTTAGTCCCTGTGTCTTGATACAGGCCCGACTCTGTTCTGCCTTGCTGCTTAATTAAAAAACTAGTTTAAGGTGTCCTGCACATGTGATATATATTTTTCCCTATATGAAGTCATTCTTTTTTTAACAAAACTCAAAACAGAGCCTATTAATCTTTCAGTCATTTCTAACCACCCCCCCCCCCCCCCCCCCCCCCCCCCAATCCCACATGCATCATACTACCCTTTAGGGCTAAGCCCCGGGTGTATCAAATGTCTGCCTCCGCCTCTGGTTGAAGCTGTCAGGTAAACAGGTTAAAGCAGTGATACACTGTAATTGTCACCAGTGAGAAACATTTTCCTTCATCGCTGCCATTCAAACAGTAAAGGTGTGTATTGTACTCACAGAATAACCCCAGCAAACAGAGCAAAGAGTGCCCCATCCTCACGTCCAGCCCTGCGCGCTGATCTGCATCTAATCTCAACGTGTTCGACTTTGCATTGATAATAAATGCAGAACAAAGAGAAGCTGCACTTAATGTAGATAAGACCAGAGTTTATATTCAGCGCCTCCTTCTATCACCTCTCTGTGCTTCCTTCCTTTTACACAAACCTCAAACAGCTCCTGTAGCTTTGACTGCAGCAGTTGTGTGACGTGTTCATGTTCAAACTTTTTCTTGTTTTGTGATACACAAGTGTCTTTCAATCCTCTGAAACAAAGTTTTAATTTTGTCGTTTTTTTCTTAGCTAGCTTCTGTATAAATTCATTTTATATATTTTCCTTTTCGTATCCAAGAAATTCTTTTTTCTTTTTTTTTCCAATGAAAAAACAAGTACTGAAGTACCTGACTTGTACTTACAGAAAAACATACAGAAATGTAAGCTTGTTGTTAAAACTTCTTAATTTTTTGTTTTCAGTTATTAGTTTTGAATAATTTAACTTTGGTTTGATTTACAGATCTATTACATTGTTTAATGAAGAACGATAATATTGATTTTACTGAAAGGCTCAGCTTCTCCATCACAGACCAAACTCCTCCTGGATGGAGCAGCTTAATGTAACTGCAGAGTCCAGCAGACAGATAAATATGAGTGAAGTATTAATGTTTGTTTACAAACCCATCATATGTTACAAGTTAAGATTTTGTGGGTAGAAATAGAAATTATTTTATTTAATTCACAGATAGATGAACTTTTACAGCACGTCCATACAGAGACTTAAAGGCAGCTGCTTTTCAGCGTGAGAAACAAGCTGTTCACATTTTCTCATGATGCCCACAAAGATTTCTTTTTCCTTTACTGTCTTATCACCACAATGATGCTATTTTTGTCTGTTTTCACACACTGCCATGCATACTTTAATGTAGCAGTGGAAATTATTGCTATTATTTCAGTACAGGCAGGTCATATAAACATGTGTCATGCACACAAAGGTAAAAGTGAAATTTCCACTGTGCTCTTTGTCTGAATTCCTTGTTAACTTTCTGCTGTGAGCTGATAACATAAAACAAGACATCTGCTAAGCTGAAGACTTTAGGCTGAAACCACAGGCTGCATTTCCTCCTTTCATGGTGAAACAAACCACAAGGTCTGCCAGTAGATAAATATAAGCATGTAGCAGAATAGACAAGGACCAAAAACTGTCTTTCACACACAGATGCATTGTAGCTGCTCGGAAGGACTAAAATGTTCTTCTGTATTGTCACTTTTGCAGTTTGATGTTTTATTATTGTTTGATGTTGCTGCTTGAATAAAAAAATGACTTCATGTGTGCATTTATTGGAGTTTTATTTCAATGTTTTAAAAGTTTTACATAAATTAAAAACATAAAACATTCCCAATGTGGAAAACCTTTCAAAAGATGAATTCAGAGACACAAACATGGATCAAAAACAACTTGCACTGGTGCTCAACAGCTCAAAATGTTTTCACGTCTTTAACTGAGGTTAAGCAGCACAATAAATAACACACTAAGGGAAAACACATTTCAGCAGTTATATATTTAATTAGCAAAAATTAGAGAACACTGGAAAACAATAAGAATAATATACTGTACACAACTGTACAGAATAGAATAGAATAGAATAAAATAAAATATACAATAGGATAAAAATAGAATACAAATGCTATATACAACTGAGTAAAAATATAACTTTGTCAGAAAACAGTATTGCACTTAGTCTTATTGCACATGTGTGTGTTTGATCAGCTGCAAAAGTCTTTGTTGTGGAGTCTGACAGCAGTGGGGAGGAAAGACCTGCGAAATCTCTCCGTCCCACTCAGTGGGTGCTGCAGCCTGCCACTGAAGGAGCTGCTCAGTGCTGTCAGAGTCTCCTGCATGGGGTGTTGGGTAGCAATGAATTGAAAATAGAATAACTAGGCTTTCTGATGTGGAGAATAGAATAGATAAATAATGCAGAGCATATTCAGGTAATGCCACCAGGCGGCACCCTGGTAACTGTTATTGATACATTTACATACACATGTATAATAACTTGCATCTTGACAGTTACAGGATAGAAATACAGATACTCAGAGTTGCACTGATGACCTCTTTGTTTTCTCTTTCAGACAAAAAGAAAATAGAAGAAATAAAAACAGTCACCAGTGTAGTTATAGTTGTTCACCTACTTTCTAGGACAAGGTCATGATTGCTAGTGAAGAGAGAAAACCATCTACAGCACATACTGAGGTGTTAGAGCATATGACCAGCAGTGTTTATCACCATCATGCTGACTTCAGGGGAAAACACTGAGCTAGCTCAACCCAGCTGGTTTAGTTTACCTGACTGAGCAGGAGCCTGACCTGTACCTCCACCTTACTGTGACTAAATGTTTGTGTTTGTGTCATATTTTTAAATTCTTGTGCGATCAGTTAATGATCAAAAGGGAGCGTAATGGAAAGGTTTAATCCTTCTACTTCTTTCAGTCATGCTGACCACGATTGATGCAGAGCTTTAGTTCTCTGTGATGTTCTGTCTCCATCTTTCATATGAGATTCATCACATGTACAAGTTATCTTTTCCTTTAACTGCATCCTGTGACAGCAGCACACAGAGAGCTTCTCTCTGTAAATGTTCTACTTCAGTCCTCTGTGTCAGATACATGCAGACTGCTGTCATGCTCTGAACTCTTAGTGACCGCTTTGCAGATAATGCATCTGTTTATTTCAGGTTTCCATGACAACACCATTACAAACTGTTTAAGTGGTTGTTTTGTTACTTTGTGAATAATCTCATACAGGAAACAAAAATCTAAGATAAAATGTTCAAATGTGAAAAGATTTTATTTCTCCTTCAAACTACAAAAGCACAGAATGATCAGAAACAAAAATATACATATATGCACGTTTAAGAAATAATTCTTATTTATATAATGTACGAGATCTTTGGACAAACACAGTTAAAGTATTTGTTGGTGCCCATATCAGTATTTACTTGTGAAACACTGCAAACACTGACTTTAAGTTGTGCTGTCAGATACTAAAGATCACATATTTCACACTTTGTTCTCACTGCTGTTGGAACATGTTAGATACATTCAAGGTTTATTACAAAATCTTTATACAAATAACTGAATATAAAGAGCACGAATACACCTGCATTTGTTTTATGCTATAAGAGAGCAATATGTCTGATATTATGATGTAATATTGTAACTGTACATAAAGCTGAGCATGTCTGATATTTGGGCAGCAGAGGAGCAAGAGTGGCTTCATAAAAAGCTTCTTCTTGGCTTTGCTGCTACAGCTCTCCTCACTGACCTGTAAGACAAGGACAAAAAGACAAAGTGATTTCCAACATGTAAAGATATTATGAGCTGAAGACATTTAATAATGTGAAGAATAAATCAGCCTGCATGGCAGCAGAATTACTGAGAGAGCTTCCTGATGTGACTTCAGAATAAACTGCTGCATCAGCTGCAGGACTTGATGTTCCTGTGAATGAAGAGAAGATCATTGAAAACAATAATATCATTAACCAGGAGGAAACTGGATGTCTCCACTGATGCAAAGATAGAACTAGATTTTATTAACCAAGTAATTAGTACGCATGAAAACCTAAATACAAATATTAATATAAACAGATTTACATTTTAGGAGCAGATAAACATGTTGAACAACATTCAGTGGAGATGATGGCAGACTTTGCTCACCTTTGTTTTTCTTGGCTTTTTCTTTTTTGGGCTGTTTGACCTCAGCATACATCAGACTGTCCTCTAAAAGAGACGTCAGAGCTCAGCACACATTTGTTCAGTACAGATATGATACAAAGATGTTGGATACATATGAACTTTAAACTTTTTACAACTAAAGTGAAAGAAATCTAAGTAAAAATCATTTGTTGCCTGTGACACTTCAGCTTTGCATGTGTGTGTTTTGTGATTGAGGTCTGGGTCAGAATCTGTGGATGCTGTGATTCAGTAAAGCTGAAACACTGATTAGTAAGTGAATAACTAAACTCCATGTTGACCTATAATTACCTGCAATATAATGATGTGATGACACATTCAAGTACAAACACTGAATGAGACTGTTGTGACTGTACCTGCAGCTGCTGTCTTCACATTAGTGTAAACAGCACTCTGCTCTGGTTTATGATGCTTCCCTGTTAAGATGATCGAATCCACAAAAGAAAAACATTTAATACATTTTTGGTAAATGGCCTGTATCTGTATAGCACTTTACTAGTCCCTAAGGACCCCGAAGCGCTTTACACATTCAGTCTTCCACCCATTCACACACACATTCACACACTGGTGATGGCAAGCTACGTTGTAGCCACAGCCACCCTGGGGCGCACTGACAGAGGCGAGGCTGCCGAACACTGGCGCCACCGGGCCCTCTGACCACCACCAGTAGGCAACGGGTGAAGTGTCTTGCGCAAGGACACAACGACTGAGACTGTCCAAGCCGGGGCTCGAACTGGCAACCTTCCAATTACAAGGCAAACTCCCAACTCTTGAGCCACATTTTTAAATATTTCAAAAACTTTCCAGGCTTTTTTTCTACATTGTATGTTTTGTGTACTCACACTTATTTCCAAAGTTTTCCAGTTCAATATTAGAGTAAATGACATCTGGAGGTTTATCTGCACCTGAAATGTTCATATTTTAGTTACACAATTGTAAACCAATGACATGGTGCCAGTTTCCTTAAATTAAAAGGCTGTTTCATCTCTAGCTGCTCTGTGCTTTTCACATGATGTACTGCACCAGTGTTTCAGTGGCTCACACATGAAAACCAACATGACAGATCTTTCAAAGATAAATGAAAAAACAGAAAAACCTTTTACAGAGTTTCATTAGTTGTGTTTAAATCAACAACAGGACTGTCAGATATTTTCAGAGCATGAACCCATCATGGTGTTACTGTTTGTGTTGTTCTGATATGAAACAACAACATTTGTGGATTCTTTCAGTCGAGTTAAAGATACAATCAGGTTGTAAAATCCTGTTTGTTTCTGATCTTTTGTGCATGTAGTCAGTTGGTTATTTGGATGTTTGTCCAACTGAATTTTAATAAAAAACTGAGCACAAACTGAATCTAAGACATGTAAAAGTTAATGGAGATCTGGAAAGACCACATGTGGGGGAGACAAGCGTCCTAGGGTCAGCTGCAGGGACAGTAGGGAGACAGGCAACAGTGTCTAGCAGGTGTCTTCCTGCCTGTGCTTCCTTTAAGGTCCTTGAATGGTTGACCCGGGTTTTGGTGTTTTGGTTTCTCTGGTTTAATATTTTTTTTATTGTTGACATTAGGGCTTTCTCTTATAATGTTATGTTTACATTGTAGTTATCTTTTTATTTTTTAGTTAATGAGAGGTTGTTTATCTCCTTGTGTATTCTCACTCTGTTCTTTATCTCTTTCCATGATTTGTCTACGGTCTCATGTGTCTTAGTCCAGGTCTCAGTGTCAGTCATTTCCTGTTTTATTCTCCCCTGTATCTTGTGTCATTCTGTTACCTCTTTTCCATTAGTAACTAAAACACAGTTTTCAGGGTTTTCCATCAGATCCAGTAGTACTATTTTAGTATTTACTCAGCCGGAGTTCCAAGTGATCCGAGGTGATCCCAAAATGTGACGTCAATAGAGTACATGCCACCGATTGACTGGTCAGTGGCATCACTCGATGAGTTATGAGAGCGTCTTGTTGATAAAAAACAAAAAGGACATTTTTGAAACCCGGCAACCCGGAAATGGCTACACAAGCAACACCGTGGCCCCCGAGTCTATAGAAAGCCACAGACCGAGCAGCAGGTATACAGTGTTGGGAAGGTTAATTTTAAAATGTATTCCATTACAGATTACAGATTACATGCCCCAAAATGTATTCTGTAACGTATTCCGTTACGTTACTCGATGACAGTAACGTATTCTGAATACTTTGGATTACTTAATATATTATCATGCTGTTTACAACTACCTGGCTCCCAGTTGCTTTTAGGATTGATTTTAAAATTTTACTGCTGGTTTTTAAGGTTCTTAACGGTACTGCACCTCCTTACCTGGCAGAGCTTCTTAGCATTTACCGCCCCAGGAGATCTTTGAGGTCAGCAGACCTGATGCTTTTAGATGTTCCCAGGTACATGTAAGGACAAGAAAGACATTGTGGACAAAACAAGACACCCCCCATAATCTTTAGTGACAATATTGTAGTTAGTTAAATGGTCTTATTGTTCACATCTGTATTTTCTTTGATTGTGGTAAAATAATGTGTGCCCCAGTCTCCAAAAATGACATAGTGCAGGAAGCGTAGTTATTCCTCCGTTACACCACAAGAGGGAGTATCCCCTAAAATGAGCAGCTCTAGCGGGAGTAAAGAAGCCAGCCACTACCCATAAGGCAGTGCGCCTATAAGCGTTATGTGAGACTGCAAAAGTGTGTAACGCTGTGCTATGTCCATGTATATATTTGCAGGTAAGCAGATACAAGATGGTAAATAACTTAAAATGTGTCTACAGATGAGTCCACGGGGTTGCAGAGAATGTGGGAAAGTTGGCCGTTAATCCCCACTATGTGTCATTAGTGTATAAGTTATTGGTAGCGATGTGAATTAGCTGTGATGCTAACGATTAGCAGCTAGATCTGATTCATTAGTTTGTGTGGAAACCTCGTGGCACTTTTGTGGATTTATACCTGTACCGGGCTGTAATCACAGCAGATGTAGACTGGTGGATCACACTACCTTGTGTTTATGTTTATTTCATTGTTCCACTGTAAGAAATATTAGTGATTTGAGTTTAAACACTACCCATAAGGCAGTGCGCCTATAAGCGTTATGTGAGACTGCAAAAGTGTGTAACGCTGTGCTATGTCCATGTATATATTTGCAGATGCAGTAAAGGCGAACTCACAAAGCCACACTGGTTTCAATTCATTTTAATTCAAGTGTGCAACAAAATTTGGTGGCAGCGGTGGGATCAGCGGTGCTACTGAGAAGCAGTGTGAGATTACAGAATCGTCACCCACAGTATGGAGTTGGAGCAACTGCAAGACCAGCTAAGTGAGAGCTTGCTACAGTTAAGGTCAGATCAACTACAAGAAGTGTGTTTACAAGCTAAAATCTCAATCGGAAAACAGACAAAGAAGCACACGCTGATCAGAACAATAAGTGAAGCAGTTGAAACAATTATTGTAGTGGAGGAAGAGGAAGTAGCACACACATTCCTGGACAGATTAATTAAAACTGTTAAAGAATTAAAGGAAAGAGATGACCCTACACAGGAACGTGAAGAGAGTGTCAGTAGGGATGCGGTTGCATTGGCCAGTCTACAAGAACAATATGCAGCATTGCAACTAAGTTTTCAAACCTCAACAAAAAGGTTAGAGGAAGAAATGGCAAGATTGACAGACAGAATGGCCTCCCAAGAAACTAGTCAGGGTCTGGCTGCACAGTTACCTACTCGTCCATCACCGTTACCTGCTTCACCAGCAACACAGCCCCCTGAAGTGACTATACGCAGGGAATTTAGAATCAGTGGCCAAATTGGGGAACGGGGTCAGAAAGACAAACTGTCATACTCCAACCTGATTCATCAAATCGAAATGGGACTTAAAAAGAATCACAGCGAAGCTGAAATTATTGAAGCTGTTGTTAGGGCCATAAGCCCAGGCCTAAGTCTCCGTGATATGTTGGAGATTAAAACAGACCTCACCCTCATGCAGCTTCGTACCATACTGAGGGGACACTACAAGGAGGATAGCTCTACTGACCTCTATCATCGGCTGATAAATATCACTCAAGGAAGTAATGAGTCCCCACAGAACTTTCTATTTAGGGCAATCGAGCTGAAAGAAAGACTCCTAGCATCATCAAGGGAGCCAGGGACAGATGAACAATACAGTGTCGAACTGATTCAGAAAAAGTTTCTGCGAGCCGTTGGCACAGGTCTGATTAGCGACAATGTGAAATACCAGATCAAACCCTACCTGGATGATCCAGCAGTCACTGACGATGTGCTGATTGCAAAGACAAATGAAGCGGCCAGCCTTGAGTGGGAGAGGCAACAAAAATTCAGAAAGACCACCCGAGAAATGAAAGTAAGAGAGATAAAAGCAGAGGCACAGTCAGTGCAAGAGGCAGCAGTTGGTGCAGTGGGTGGGCAAGACCAGCAATTCTCCACCTCGACAAAAGGTAAAGCTGCTAAAGCACCAGCAACAGTGACACGCAAGGAAACTGAGCTGTTTGATATCATCAATCAACTAAAAGGGGAAATAGCTGAAATAAAAGGAGTGATTCGTGAGTCGCACCGACCTTCTCCCTTACACCGCCCAAGCCTCAAACGTGGCTGCAGGGATTGTCAGGACAGCAATAGAGGAGAAAACTGCGACCACTGCTTCAAATGTGGACAAAGTGGGCATTTGTCTAGGGGATGCCGCACCCGGAGAAAACTTCCAGACAGGGCAGAGCAGATTGGTATGTCAGCTAGCACAGTGAACCCACGCCCGTCACCCTCTTTTCAGCTACTAAACCAAGGTGAGCAACAACAAGATGTTCACAAACTCTTGACGGACAGTATAAAACATTTGGAGACAAAAGCAGCAGCCGCCACACCAGATAAGAGGAATGAAGCGGTCTCCGTCAGCCTCCTCTCCCCAAAACGAAGAGCCCAGCTCCTCAATCTTATAGGGAGGAAGCACCTGATCACCTGCCTGCTTGAGGGAGTAAAAACCGCAGCGTTGTGGGACACGGGATCACAGGTTTGTCTCATAAATGAAAAATGGAGACAACAGAACATCCCACACCTCAAAGTTAGGAGTTTAACTGAAATCATTGGGCCTGGTATATTAGATGGGAGGGCAGTAAACCAGACACCAATCCCATTTTCCGGGTGGGTTGAAATCAAATTCAGGTTGCCCACAGAAGAGGCTGCACAGTTAGAACTTCTCGTGCCAGTATTAGTAGCTCAGGAAGACGGGGTGGCGGAGGAGCCAATAATTGGCTTCAACGTGATTGAATACATGCTAGAGAGGGGAATAGAGCCACCTCATGCTGTAACAGAAGCTGTTAGCACAGCATTCTCCATTGACTGTAAGAAAGCTGAGGTCTTTATAAAGGTGATGAAGAGTGGAGACGACGGGCTAGGTGAGGGCAGAGTGAAAACTGGGAGAGAATTAATGAGTATCCCACCTGGTCAGACAAGAGTGGTCAAGTGTAGTGTGAGAGCAGGCCCACTCCCAGCAGGTCAGGATGTACTGTTCAAGCCCAGCCCCTACCCTCAGACGCCAGAGGGATTGGAGGTGCAAGAGGGCGTTGTCCATTTACAGCAAGGCAGCTGGTCCCGTATGAGCCTCCCAGTCACTAATACCAAAGCTTATGAGATCATACTGCCTCCGAGAACTGTTTTGGGACAAACTCAGAGGGTTCGAACTATTTACCCAGCAAACACAGTGACAGTGGAAATAGAACAAATGGGAACAACAAGATCTACTGTAGAAGCAACAGCTACACCTCCAGCTAGCCAAATTGGGGAACAGGAAAACAGAACAAGAAGCAACAGTGAAGGTGTTTGAGACCCCCCAGTTCCCCTCGACCATCTCTCTCCGGCACAGCAGCTGAAGATCAGGCAGCTATTAAGGGAGGAGAGTAATGCCTTTGCTCGTGATGAACACGATGTTGGCAATATCCCCTCACTGCAGCTTAAGATCCGCCTCAGCGACCCCACACCTGTTCGCCGAACATATACATCAGTGCCTAAGCCACTTCATAAAGAAGTAAAAGAATATTTGGAAGACTTGCTGAATAGAGGGTGGATAAAGAAATCAATATCCCCCTACTCCAGCCCCATCGTATGTGTGCGAAAAAAGGATGGCGGCCTCCGCTTGTGCTGCGACTATAGGGAGCTAAATACGAAGTCAATCCCGGACCGCCATCCCATACCACGCATACAGGATATGCTCAACACATTGAAAGGAAGCTCCTGGTTCTCGGTCTTAGACCAAGGGAAGGCTTATCACCAGGGCTTCCTGGAAGAGTCAAGTCGCCCTCTCACAGCATTCATCACACCCTGGGGATTGTATGAATGGGTAAGAATTCCTTTTGGGCTGTCGTCTGCACCGGCAGAGTTTCAGAGGTCGATGGAAGAATGCCTTGCAGGGCTGCGGGACGACACATGTCTGCCTTACTTGGATGACAACCTTGTTCATTCAAAAGCATTTGAGGACCACTTAAATGATCTAAAGCAGGTCCTGCAGCGTTATCAGAGCCATGGAGTGAAATTAACACCCAGGAAATGTGAACTGTTCAAAAATCAGGTGAGATTCCTGGGGAGGTTGGTAACTCAAGATGGTCACACCATGGACCCCGCTGACATTGCGCCTGTCCAAGCCTTAAAACAAAGGAACCCCACCACCATTGGGGAAGTGAGGAAGCTGTTGGGATTCATCTCATACTATCGCAACTATATTCCTAACTTTTCGCGCATTGCAAAGCCACTCTATGACCTGCTCTCCTCAGAAAAGCCAGGGGAAGGGAGAGTCAGGGCGTCAAAAGACAACAAAAAGACAAAGAATCAAGGGGGTCAGCTACCATCCTCTCACCCAGTGGTATGGTCAGCTGAGCATCATCAGGTGGTCTGTCAGCTCGTCAACTTCCTCATTCAGCCCCCCGTTTTAGGTTATCCTGACTTTGAGCAACCATTCATCTTACACTGTGATGCATCACAGGAGGGACTTGGAGCTGTGCTTTACCAAAGACAAAATGGGAAGCTAGTGGTTATAGCATATGGGTCTAGGACCCTTACTGCCCCAGAGAAGAACTACCACCTCCATTCAGGGAAGCTGGAATTTCTTGCCATGAAGTGGGCCATATGTGAGAGGTTTAGAGATTATCTCTACTATTCACCACCCTTCATTGTCTACACTGACAATAACCCCCTCACATATGTGCTGACAACGGCAAAACTGAATGCAACCACACACAGATGGGTGGCTGAACTCGCTGACTTCCAGTTCTCCATCAAGTATCAACCTGGTAGAGCTAACAGGGATGCAGATGGTCTCTCACGAATGCCCTTGGATATGGAACACTACATACAAACGTGTACAGAAGCAGTGACACCTGAGGTCCTAAACAGCGTGACTCAGGCTCTGGCTGTTCAGCTGCAGGGAAGTGAACCCTGGCTCTGCCCGTTAAACATCTCAACTGTGGTAGAAGAGCAAAGTGAGGAGGTAGGGATGTCAGGTCTGGAAATCCCTAAGGCAAACTTAAGAGATGCACAAAAAGAGGATTCTGTGATCGGGGAAGTCCTGAAGTATGTCATCTCTAATCGGTGGCCAAAAGGCAGAAAACAGGCAGGCAACAAGGAGATCGCTGCTCTGGCAAGGGAAAAACAGAAACTGCACCTTGATAATGATGGTTTACTGTACAGGAAAACACTCAGCCGAACACAGCTACTTCTGCCTAAGAAGTTCCATTCGCTCATTTATAAAGAACTACATGAAGACATGGGTCACTTGGGGGTGGAGAGAGTTTTGGCCCTCATTCGGGATCGCTTTTACTGGCCTCACATGCAGAAGGACGTGGAGCACTACATAACACAGGTGTGTAGTTGTCTAAAAAACAAGCGTCCCCACAAGCCCACCAGAGCCCCACTGATCAATATCACTACAACGTACCCGTTTGAGCTGGTCTCCATTGATTTTCTACATTTGGAGAAATGTAAGGGAGGGTATGAGTATATCCTCGTGGCCATGGACCACTTTACACGATTTGCTCAGGCTTATCCCTGCAGAGATAAAAGTGCCAAAACAGCGGCAGAGAAAATATTTGGAGACTTTGTGTTGAAGTTTGGTTTTCCCACACGGCTCCATCATGACCAGGGAAGAGAGTTCGAAAACAAAATCTTTGCCAAGCTGGAGGGATACAGTGGAGTCAAGGGGTCCAGAACCACACCATACCACCCCCAGGGAAATGGTCAGGTAGAAAGGTTCAATAGGACACTGCTGGCCATGCTTCGGAACCTCCCAGAGGGGGCAAAAGCAGACTGGAAGGCATCCCTGGCAAAGGTGGTCCATGCGTACAACTGTACGCGCAGCGAGGCTACTGGATATGCACCTTATTTCCTCTTGTTTGGGAGAAACCCCAGACTCCCCATTGATATGATTTTTGGTCTCACAGCTAATGACCAAAGCCCTTCTCATCAAGACTATGCTGAGAAGTGGAAGATTCGCATGCAGGACGCTTACAAACTGGCCTCAGCGACAGCCTGTAAGGAGAGTCGACGGGGAAAAGTGCTCTATGACAGAAAAACACATGGTGCAGAGCTGTACCCAGGGTGCAGAGTACTGGTCCGGAATTTTGGTGAGAAGGGAGGACCAGGGAAACTGAGATCCTTCTGGGAGGACCAGGTGTTTCAGGTGACACAAAGGAAACATAAGGAGAGCCCAGTATATGAGATTAAGCCAGAAAATGGCAAGGGACGTGTCAGAGTCGTCCACAGGAACCTCCTGCTGCCGTGTGACTTCTTACCAGCCGGAAAAGTCAACTCACATGCAGAACTGGGAAAGCAAAAACAGAAAAACAACAAGGACAGACATGAGCAGCATGAGCAAGAGCACAGTTCGGAGGATGAAGATGACTGGAGGGCAATCAGAGGACTGGCAACAGAACAAGGGGAACGTGGTAGACAGTCCTGGTGGACAGAAGCATCAGAGTTCAATGCAGAAAGTGGAGCAGGCAGTAGGGAGGATCTCTGTGATGACAATGACAGGGAACACCAGGAGGATTGCGAAGAAGAGAATCTGGGCGTGAATGATATAGAACACCAACGCGACCAGCATGACGAGGATACAGAGGCACAAGAGGACATTAAAGACACAGAGCAGACGCACCAGCTCGAGATGGAGTGCAGTGACCAAGAGGACACTGACCAGTCACCTGCCAGTGTGAAAAAGTATCCTTTCAGAATGAGAAAACAAAAGCTAATGTTTACTTACCACAAGTTAGGACAGCCAACGTTAGCACTTGAATAAATACCTCAGACACAGTCATATGTTACATATTGCAGTAAAGCAGTTATAACAGTTACATTTTTGGGTTTTTATTAATGCTTATTAGAAGGATAGAAATATTAATTCTGTTTTGTTAGCTATAAAGAAGACAGTGGAATGACCTGTAATGAGAATGGCACCCATGTCATGTAGCGAGGTTATGTCCAGGTGAGAGCACCTTACTCAGTAAAGATGCAGATACCCGTGATATGGATGGAAAAGCAGTGGACTGTTATCGTGCACAATAACACCTGCTGCGACATATGACATGAAGGGGAGATACATGTCATGTGTTTCACTGTGGCTAGCAGTGATGCTGAACTCTGACTCCTAAAGGGATGTAGCCTCCTACGAGCAATGTATAGTTGCCACATAAGGACTGATATTGGTAGAATGTCGGGACGCCATTAACTTTTTGAGGGGAGAGTGTAAGGACAAGAAAGACATTGTGGACAAAACAAGACACCCCCCATAATCTTTAGTGACAATATTGTAGTTAGTTAAATGGTCTGATTGTTCACATCTGTATTTTCTTTGATTGTGGTAAAATAATGTGTGCCCCAGTCTCCAAAAATGACATAGTGCAGGAAGCGTAGTTATTCCTCCGTTACACCACAAGAGGGAGTATCCCCTAAAATGAGCAGCTCTAGCGGGAGTAAAGAAGCCAGCCACTACCCATAAGGCAGTGCGCCTATAAGCGTTATGTGAGACTGCAAAAGTGTGTAACGCTGTGCTATGTCCATGTATATATTTGCAGGTAAGCAGATACAAGATGGTAAATAACTTAAAATGTGTCTACAGATGAGTCCACGGGGTTGCAGAGAATGTGGGAAAGTTGGCCGTTAATCCCCACTATGTGTCATTAGTGTATAAGTTATTGGTAGCGATGTGAATTAGCTGTGATGCTAACGATTAGCAGCTAGATCTGATTCATTAGTTTGTGTGGAAACCTCGTGGCACTTTTGTGGATTTATACCTGTACCGGGCTGTAATCACAGCAGATGTAGACTGGTGGATCACACTACCTTGTGTTTATGTTTATTTCATTGTTCCACTGTAAGAAATATTAGTGATTTGAGTTTAAACACTACCCATAAGGCAGTGCGCCTATAAGCGTTATGTGAGACTGCAAAAGTGTGTAACGCTGTGCTATGTCCATGTATATATTTGCAGATGCAGTAAAGGCGAACTCACAAAGCCACACTGGTTTCAATTCATTTTAATTCAAGTGTGCAACATACAGATTAAAGACTAAGGGAGAGAGGGCTTTTGCTGTGGCTGCACCCAGACTGTGGAACAGTTTACCTCCTCACATCAGATTCTCCACAAGCCTAGGAACTTTTAAAACTGCTCTTAAAACTCACCTCTTCTCATTGGCCTTTAGCAAGGTTTAACTTATTGTTTTAATTTATTGTTTTATCAGTGAGGTGTTTTATGTACTTGCGTTTTATTGTATTTTATATTTGTATTTTATTGTACAGTACTTTGGTCAGCCTTGGTTGTTTTTAAATGTGCTTTATAAATAAACTTGACTTGACTACGTGAATGTACTATTGCTGTGTGATTTATTACTATTACTGAAGGTCCGCGGCTCCGAACTGTAGTAAAGGGACCTCTGACTAATACGGCGGGGTCCGTGTCGGCTCGTAGCCGAAAAATAGCTTTACTTTGTTGTCTGGGTTAACTTTTCTTGCAAGAGACAGAGAGAGGCGTTGAAAGGCTGCTTCAATGGAACTTATTGTTTCGGAGGAAAACACGAACACGGTGTACAGTCGAGTCTTAATAGCGTACCTGGGCTTGTCAGGCACTCTTCTTGGCTGCAGTGGTTATTATTATATTTACATGCTTCCAGCTCCCGTTTTTGCTCGATGACAACTCGTACCTTTCCTTTTTCTCCCTCCCTCGCTCACACATAACGGGTGTGGCCGTCCATTCTCCCTGCAGCACGGACTACACTGCCCATGAGGCTACATTCTTTAGAGCTATACCTGTAGCATTCTGCCTATTAGCTTAGCACAACAACAACAACAGCAACAACAAAAAGGCGCTCTCTCACCCAAGAAACACGCAGAGAGAGAGAGCGTCACCCTGTAACCATGGCACCTGGAACAACAGAACGTAGCTGTCAAACAAAACCCAAACAGTCCTGACCCGCGACAATATGAAACAGGAAAGTACCGCAGTGTAATCCATTTATTTCAACAAAGTAACTGTATTCTGAATACCACCTTTTAAAACGGTAACTGTAACAGAATACAGTTACTCATATTTTGTATTTTAAATACGTAACGGAGGTACATGTATTCCGTTACTCCCCAACACTGCAGGTAAATCATCGCCGTGATGTTCACCTTTGTTGAATCATTTATGACAAATACTAATTAAGTCATGGGGTGCTCGACCACGTCACTATGACGATGACCACACACATTAGGTGGTACTTGAGCGTGATGGAAAACCAGTCGATCTGAGTAATTATTAATGGAAAAGAGGCGTTAGTTATCACCAGCTGAGTTCACACCTGTTACTCATCATCTCATTATCATGTGTTTTATAAACTGCCTCAGTTTTCCTTTGTTTTGTCACATCTTTCCTCATAGTTTGTTTTTCTAAGAATTGTAGAAATGTGGTTTCCAACTTTTATTTAAATTTGGATTTGTACTGAGTTTAATTTCTACAACAAAGTTGTCATTTAGTTTAGTAACCCTGAAAGATTCCTAATGTAATATGAATAATAATAAAAATAGAAAAGAGGCTCTTACACTTGGACTGTCTGCAGCGATACAACAAGAGCAGGAGAATAATAATGAGAGAGACTCCACAAACCAGTCCAACAATCAACCACACAGGAGATGAAGAGCTGTCAGCTCCTGACATGGTTACTGTAACACAAACAGAAATTAATTATTAATAAATTATAATCTTATAAATAAATACATTCATAAAATGGAGCCAGGTGACTTTGAGAATTAAATCAGACAATCTAATGTTCCTTCTCAGTCATTAAACTCATTTACAAAACTGTATGTTTTGATCCTGCTCACCTTTAACTGACATCCAGCTCTGTGCTGACTCTCTTCCTGAGTACTGACACTTGTAGAAACCTTCATCAGACTTTGACACTGCAGAGATCTTCAGCTCCCCTCGGGGATCATTTTGAATAAGTTTGTCATTGTGATAGAAAAACACATTGGAAAGTATTTTTTGTGTTCTCAAACTGCAGCTCAGACTAACAGAAGCTCCCTCAGTCACAGGATGAACAGGACTCACCAGGATAGGACCATTACCATCATCTGTGACACAATCACACACAATTGTTTCAGTCACATCAGCTGCTGCACACTTTGAGAAAAAGCTGACAAACAATAATAAGAACAGATTGTACAAATGTTCATCATGAAGATCTGATCTTGGATATTTAAAAACTGCTGTATGTGTTTTATTTTTCCCACATGAAATGACTTCACATACAGCAAAGCTGGGACAAATGTTCATTTGATGTCTGAATCATTCAGATCCAAGAAGTAAATGTATAATAACATACTCTGTACAGTGATGTTGACTGCACTGCTGAACTCTCCTGATCCAGACTCACACCAGTACACTGCAGTATCTGACTTTGATGTGTTGATGTCACATGTGGATCCAGTCATTCTCCTACAGTCAGAGTACAGTCGGCCGTCCTCAGAGAACTTCCTCACTCTCCACTCAGTGAAGTTTCCCTCACAGGTCAGTGAGACAGAGTCAGAGGTGAAGTGTTGCACTCTGTCAGGACTCACTGTGAGAGACGCTGCTGAATGAACATCTGGGAACAACATGCAGTGAAGACACAAAGCTCACAGATGTTACAATTCAAAATATCAAAATGATTTTAATGAGGTCAATCTTATTGAACACTTCTTGAATAAAGGTTACAACACAAAATATCTTCATTGAAAGGACAGAGAGAATCAAACTGACCTGCAGACCAGACAAACTTTGGTTGACTGTGATCAGTGTGATACTCTGGGTCTCCTCTTCCAGCTCTGCACACATATCCTGCTGTGTGTGTCTGTCCATGAATGATGTAGGAGTCCTGTGCAGTCCCACTGCCATCAGGTAGCAGCTCATAACTGGAGGATTTCTCTGATAGATCAGGAACAGCTTTATACCAGTAGAAGCTCCATCCTGCAGACGGATGTTCAACCTCACAGTTCAGAGTTACTGAGGCTCCAGGACTCAGCCATGATGGAGACACAGTGAGGACAGGACGGGGTTCATCTGTTCAACAAAGATTTGCTCTCAATGTTTCGTCTCTTAACTCTGAATTCAATGTCGCTAAAATGTTGACTCACAAATATTTATGATGAACTTTAAGAGTGAGACTATCTAAACATGTCAAATATCTCAACATGTACTAATAAAAACACATTTTTACAAACTGTTTCTATTTCCAGGTTAAATGAACTATGACTCTACTTACTGTCAGAAACTGTCAGTGTGACTGAATCACTCCACTCTGTTGTTTCATGCTGTGAACTTTTCATTCTGCCCTTACAGCGATAGTTTCCACTGTTGGATGATGAAGCAGATCTAATCCTGTATTCATTTTGATTTGGAGCTTTTATCATGCTGTTTGTTTCCCACTCATAATCCCACTCAGTGTCTCCTCCATGGATCTCACATCTGACAGTGATCGTCTCTCCTCTGTATATCTCAGACCAGTTTGGATACAGAGTCACAACAGGCCTGTTTGAGGCTGTTACTGTTCAAGAAAGTACAATAAAAACACATGAATGTCAAAAATGTTAATGCCTTTTGTTCTTCATCTTCCTCCTTAATCAGGAATTTATCTGACTTCATGTTAAACTCACCAGTTTTCCCAATCCTGACTGACTGGCTGTCCTCTGTGTAGTAAGCTGGGTTTCCTCTTCCTCCTCTGCACCTGTAGAGTCCTTCCTGTGAGACACTGATTTGTCCATTTGAGTGGAAAACTGCATCTTGTGTGGTCAGGGCTTCAGAGGATTTCTCATCTCTGTACCAGTAGTATTTCCATCCAGATGATGATGATGGGTTCACAGAGCAGGTCAGGGTCACACTGCCCCCTACTGGAACAGCTGTGTTATCAGCTCTCAGTTTGGCCTTTGGTTTATCTGCAGTTCAGTTTAGAAAAAGAACAAAAGTCAATGACTGAATCAAACCAGTTGAAATAACTTGGTGGAAATATGTCAATAATAAATATCACATAACTTTAATGGTGAAGCTACAACAAACTGTACAACTATCACACAAACACAACACTAATCTTTCATATTTAATTTGCTGCATTTCTAAGTTAAAAACACACATGAGGAACAATCAGTGGATTTAATGTTTCTTAGTGGATGTGGTGGAGCAGCTGAGACAGATTCAGCATTTGTTCTGCATTTCATCTTTCATGTATTAGAGCTGCACAGCAGAGAAGTTACTCTCATATGTTTTGTTCTCTTCACTGTGAATAAAAAGCTGCTGTTCAGGTTTTTGTTGTTGGAATAAAAACTAAACATTTTACTGACCAACATGAAAGACAGTTATAAAGCTGTAAGAAAGAAGAAGTGCTTTTTCCTTATTTAGATACTCTGGATGAAAGATCTTACATGATACAGTCAGTGTGATGATATCACTCCACTCTGAGAAGAAATAGTCCCTTCTGCCCCGGCAGCTGTATCCTCCACTGTCAGACTCAGTAGCTCTGATGATTCTGTATTCATTGGATGTTGGAGGTGTGTTTAACTTGGCTGCTCTCCATTCATACGTCCACTGAGCTCCTTCACCTCCCTGAATCTCACATCTGACAGTGACTGTCTCACCGCTGTATATCTGAGTCCAGGATGGCTGCAGGGTCACAGTGGGCTTACTGGGAACTGTTCCCAGAAAAATATCCAGTTAGAGACAAATAGAAACATAAAAATTCTGCTGTTTAAAACATGAGAGTAACGTGAGTGAAAAAAAATCAACCTCAAACAGGCTACAGGGTTAAACCACACCTCGGGCCAGTCTGACCACTGATAACTGTTTTTGATCACGGCCACATCCCACTTAGTAAAATAGCTACAATCAGCACAAAGACAGTCAAAACCAGGCCAGAGGCAGGATTGTTTCATCAGGATGCACTGAGATATTTTCAAACACCCTGACCTGTAGCCGGTTTTTGATAGCATACTGTGCTACATGAAGAACTGTATAGCACAGCTGCACAGTAGCACAGAGGAAATAGCTCCACAGGGTTATACAGGTCACCCAGAGGATAGTCGGCCATCCTTTGCCCTCACTTGAAGACCTGCACAGCTCCCGCAGTCTCAGGAACACGAAGAAAATCCTTCAGGATCCATCTCACCCAGGTCATGCACTGTGTGAACGTCTACCTTCAGGCAGACATTTCAGAGCCATAAAGACAAAAACTAACAAACTAAGGAACAGCTTTGATCCCTCAGCCATCACCATGCTGAACACTGAACAATCAGATCCAACACAACTCTCATACAGTGGGGCAAAAAAGTATTTAGTCAGCCACCGATTGTGCAAGTTCCCCCACTTAAAATGATGACAGAGGTCAGTAATTTGCACCAGAGGTACACTTCAACTGTGAGAGACAGAATGTGGAAAAAAAATCCATGAATCCACATGGTAGGATTTGTAAAGAATTTATTCGTAAATCAGGGTGGAAAATAAGTATTTGGTCAATAACAAAAATACAACTCAATACTTTGTAACATAACCTTTGTTGGCAATAACAGAGGTCAAACGTTTACTATAGGTCTTTACCAGGTTTGCACACACAGTAGCTGGTATTTTGGCCCATTCCTCCATGCAGATCTTCTCGAGAGCAGTGATGTTTTGGGGCTGTCGCCGAGCAACACGGACTTCCAACTCCCGCCACAGATTTTCTATGGGGTTGAGGTCTGGAGACTGGCTAGGCCACTCCAGGACTTTCAAATGCTTCTTACGGAGCCACTCCTTTGTTGCCCGGGCGGTGTGTTTTGGATCATTGTCATGTTGGAAGACCCAGCCTCGTTTCATCTTCAAAGTTCTCACTGATGGAAGGAGGTTTTGGCTCAAAATCTCACGATACATGGCCCCATTCATTCTGTCCTTAACACGGATCAGTCGTCCTGTCCCCTTGGCAGAAAAACAGCCCCATAGCATGATGTTTCCACCCCCATGCTTCACAGTAGGTATGGTGTTCTTGGGATGCAACTCAGTATTCTTCTTCCTCCAAACACGACGAGTTGAGTTTATACCAAAAAGTTCTACTTTGGTTTCATCTGACCACATGACATTCTCCCAATCCTCTGCTGTATCATCCATGTGCTCTCTGGCAAACTTCAGACGGGCCTGGACATGCACTGGCTTCAGCAGCGGAACACGTCTGGCACTGCGGGATTTGATTCCCTGCCGTTGTAGTGTGTTACTGATGGTGACCTTTGTTACTTTGGTCCCAGCTCTCTGCAGGTCATTCACCAGGTCCCCCCGTGTGGTTCTGGGATCTTTGCTCACCGTTCTCATGATCATTTTGACCCCACGGGATGAGATCTTGCGTGGAGCCCCAGATCGAGGGAGATTATCAGTGGTCTTGTATGTCTTCCATTTTCTGATGATTGCTCCCACAGTTGATTTTTTTCACACCAAGCTGCTTGCCTATTGTAGATTCACTCTTCCCAGTCTGGTGCAGGTCTACAATACTTTTCCTGGTGTCCTTCGAAAGCTCTTTGGTCTTGGCCATGGCGGAGTTTGGAGTCTGACTGTTTGAGGCTGTGGACAGGTGTCTTTTATACAGATGATGAGTTCAAACAGGTGCCATTCATACAGGTAACGAGTGGGGGACAGAAAAGCGTCTTACAGAAGACGTTACAGGTCTGTGAGAGCCAGAGATTTTCCTTGTTTGAGGTGACCAAATACTTATTTTCCACCCTGATTTACGAATAAATTCTTTACAAATCCTACCATGTGAATTCATGGATTTTTTTTTCACATTCTGTCTCTCACAGTTGAAGTGTACCTCTGGTGCAAATTACTGACCTCTGTCATCATTTTAAGTGGGGGAACTTGCACAATCGGTGGCTGACTAAATACTTTTTTGCCCCACTGTATACAGTGTTTACATTGTTATAGCACAGTCTCATGTTTACACCTGCAGGTACGGCTGGTATTTACATCAACACTGTAACAAAGAAACAATTGTTTTGTTGTTTGTTATTAAAACAAAATCTGAAACTTTTCACTGCAAGATCTCATTTTTCTTTGGAATCTGAACTTTTGTAGCTAAAATACATTTTTTAAAGGTCTGAATTGTTTTGTTGATGTTTTTTGGAGAGCACATTCTCTGTGAGGGTGAGTCCTTAATCTCACAATTGTGGACTTAAATCAAAAACAAAGTTCAATAAATGTTTCTATTTTCCCACCTCTCCAAGTAATCTTAATGAGCAGAAAACTTATCTGAGGGTTAATAAACTCACAGCTATTAGATAAAGTTGTTAGCACACATTACATAATGACCTCTTAGTGTGGTAGAAATAAAACAATTAAACTCACGAGTTTCTGTAACAGTGACGTCACTGCTGTCCTCTGTGTAGTAAACTGGATCTCCTCTCCCTCCTTTGCAGTGGTACAGACCTCCTTGTGAGACACTAATAACTCTGTTTGCTTCATTTCCTCTCATGAGCTGAGCTTTAGAAGAGACTGAATCACGTCTGAACCAGTCAAACTTCCAGCCAGCAGAGCCCTCCACAGAGCAGCTCAGTGTCACACTGCCCCCTGCTGGTAGGATTGAACTTTGTGCTGTCAGTGTGGCTCTGGGTTTACTTGCTGCTGAAGAAACAAAATAAGTAAAACATTAAAACATAATCAAGGATAAACTTGCTACAGTACTGATCACACTTTAAACATTCACTGATTAATTTATCTACAAACACAAACAGTAATTAGTAATGGGATGGGAGTAGAGAACTGGATTACAGTTGTCCAAGTCCTGGGAATTGTTAGTCTGCCTGCTTATCGATCCAATTTATGAACTCTCGCTTTCAGAGGAAAATGGTGGCGCAGTCTCCAGCGTGGATGTGGAGACAATCACCCACACATGCAGGGCCTTGTGTCACCAGGGTGCAGGGGAGGCACCCCCCCACCCCTCCGGGTCCCCTTCTGGCTGTCTGTGCCTCAATTTTATCTCACAACTTAGACATTCATATTACTCACACTCTTATAACACATACATATAGGATCTTGGGGGTGGGCACGCTAGACGGACTCCAAATTACAATCGGTTGTACACCTCACCCCTGGCGTTGTTGCCCACCTCTCAATTTTAAATACACGTAGACATTGAGGGCTAACAGGAGGGACTATGCGCTTACCTGCTGCTCTCTGGCAGGTAGCTCCATGCCCTCCTGGGTTTTAAAGGCACCTTAGAACACACATGCATCAACACTACAATGAGCGGGTGGAGGGAGGTTTGGAGTTTTCTCTCACCCCCATTCTCTGCGACCTGCTGGAGCAGGGGGGCTAGGAGGAGGAGTTGGCCATCCGACTGCGGTCTGGAGTGTGGGGCCTCCCTGCTGCTGCGGAGTCGGGGCGGTCTGCCTCTCCCCACCGCAGAGAAAAGGGTAACACCACCTGGGTCTGGGTGCAGTTTCCCCCTCCAGGGGCTAGGGTACCTACCCGGGGTATAGAGTGCGCTTGGGGAGTGTGATCGTGTGTACAGTGTCTCTCTATGTCTGTCTCCACGTTGGGTGAGTGTTGAGTAATTGCATATGAGAGCATGAGGGTGGGAATGGATGTTTGTATCTGTGTGTGCCTGTTTGTCTGTGTCTATATGTCAGGTTGGGTATCAGACGCCATCTCTCTGGGGACATCTCAGGCCAGTGGCAGACGCCCTCAGACATCAGTGCGTTGGTGGTTCTTTGTGTCTGGGGATGGGCGCCAAGGTACACACCGGCTCACTCCTTGGTGGCTGCTTATCAGGGCCTGGAGCCTGGGGCTCGCTCGGGCCACTTCGGAGGTGGGGTGCCCCCGGCCTCTCGGCCTGGGGCTCGGTCACTCAGGCACAGCTGGCTGCCGGCGGAGCTCACGGGCGCGTCACTGCAACTCCCCCTGGCTTCTGCTCCGCGGCTGCTGAGTGACCCCTCATCTGGGACTCTCCTCAGCTCTTTCTGGGACAGTGGCGCGGCTGCCCCTCTGTTGGTCTTCCTTGGTCTCTTGTGTTCTGGGGGCCTCTGGATGTCTGGAGTTTTGATCTCCTCCATACCTGCTTCATGCCCTGGAGGACGGGGCTGTGGCCCCCCCCACACCCTCTAGCAGATCATTACATGAAGGAACCTTTTAAATACAAGCGCGTCCATGCTCACAGGTGTACACACGGGTGCTCACAAACACACAAACTACACCCTTTTTGGCTCCTACCTCAAAGCACACTGTGCGCTGTCGATCTTACGTGCTGCACAATAATGTTTAATATTTAGTATTTACTGTTATATTCCCATAGATCATCGTGATGTTGTTTATTCTATTACTCTCGTTTTCTTCTGCTTGTTTTCTTTTTTCTTTCTCAACAGGTGATCCAGGTGATTGATATATGTATTTTTTGTCTGCTTATTTTGTTGGTTTTTGTTTTTTGCCCTTTATCCCCGTCCCTCTTCCCCGCTGTTTTTTCCCCCTCTTTCTTTCTCTCTTTTATTTTCCTCATTCAAGTTTAAAAAAAAAAAAAAAAAAAAAAAAAAGTTGTTCATGTTTCTACAGTAAAATCACCATGACGACCGCTTTAAAGTTTCTTTGTGCTGGTTTTGTGTAAGAACTTTTTTGCTTTACTTTTTTTGAGAAATGATCCCAACACTGATCCCAACAAAGAGGGGAAATACCTCCAACATGCACAAACATTTGACCTCACAGCCTCTAATCTGCATGAATGTCTTTGATATTCTGCTTAGAGATGGTGGCGACTCTCAAAGTGGAGCCAATGAGAATCAATAAATTCTTATCAATTCCCATCCCTACCTGCATGTGACACATTAGACTGTTTAACAAACTAAAGATTTCACTGATTTATCATTCTCTTATCAAACTGTCATCTCTGTACATTCCTCTTTGAACTGCTGATATTTTAAGAGCCTCCATGGTGTCTCTCCTTTCTGTTTGCACAGTGAGAAAAACTGTTGTCCTGAGCTGCCTGCAGACAGCTGGATCATTGTTGGAGTTTTCCTGTTAAGACAGATGTAAACATGAAAACATTAAATGTCAGCATGAATCATGGTCCAACTCACATGAAACTGTCAGTCTGAAGGCATCACTCCATCCTGTTAAGAGATAGTCACTGCTACCCCGACATCTGTAGTCTCCACTGTGGGACACTGAAACTCTGCTGATCCTGTATTCACTGGATGTTGGAGGGCTGTTTGTGTTGGGTGCTGTCCATTCATATTTCCACACCTTTCCTTCACCTCCCTGAATCTCACATCTGAGAGTGATTGTGTCACCAGTGAATATCTGAGACCAGCTGTGCTGCAGATTCACAGCAGCCATAACTTTCCCTAACAAACAAATAAACACAAATATTAAATTGAAAAAAAAAATCAACAAGGAATAAAAAAAAAAAAAATCATATTTATGTGTTACTTTCATTTAATCATTAATTTGTGTTATCTCACAACAAAATTTCAGCCTCACCTTGTTTCTGAATTGTAACTGCAGCACTGTCCTCTGTGGAGAAAACTGGATCTCCTCTCCCTCCTCTGCAGTAATAGATGCCTCCTTCTGAAATACTGATCGTGTGCTCTGATGTTCCAGCTCCTATTTTCTGAGCTCCAGAAAACTGTGAATCACGTCTGAACCAGTCAAACTTCCAGCCAGCAGAGCCCTCCACAGAGCAGCTCAGTGTCACACTGCCCCCTGCTGGTATGACTGAACTGTGTGCTGTCAGTGTGGCTCTGGGTTTACTTGCTGTTGATGTTACAGGAAAGACAAACATCAGACTGTCAGTTGTTTCAGGAAAAACTGTGTTACAATAAATAAAGATTTTAAAGAGAAAGTAAAAAACTTCAAGAATCATTTTAGAAATATGCAATTTGTTGTTTTTTTCAGTAAGTGCTTAATAGTAATGATCAAACTTTACACATTCACTCAGTCATTTAGCTTCTAGCACCAAACAGAAAACATTTACCTGCATGTGACACATTAGACTGTCTTCATGCACAACTACACTACAGATTCCCTCTGATTTATTCTTCATCTATTCAAAGACAAATGTTACAAATACAAAGTACTTTATCCATGTTTAATCCATGGTCAGTTTGTTTGTGTCCCCTCTACTTTTCCCTTTAATAATAGTCTAAAATCACACTACACTGAATGGTGTCTGTTATTGTTCGAGCACCGCGACCATCGCTGACATGGTTCCAACATCATGTTTATGTCGTTTTCTATGATCTTAAATTTAATTACAGAGGAAAACTCAACAATCAGAGAGGCTGACAGACTCCAATGAAGTCTCCAATAAAATAAAACCACACAGGAGTCCTTTGAGTTTAATTCAGCTAAAGATGGAGTTTGTGTTAAGTCTAATTGTTGAATGTTGCCATTGTGTTTCTTAAATTTGTACAGTCTTAGTTCAAGCAGTAGGATCGAAGCCATTCCTTTGATCCTGACCACTTCTCCAACCACTCTGTGCTGGGGGAGGTTTTATTGTAGATACATCCTATCTGAAAGATCTGTTTCTTTTGATGTAAGCTTCCTGGGTTTACGACCCTTTGGTCAGCAGGAGGACACACACACACACACACACACACACACACGCATTCTCACATAACACACACACACACATTCTCACATAACACACACACACACACACACACACTTACAGAAGTTCACACATATACATAAAATGCTTTGTCTTAGAACCAAGGGGGCGTGGTTTTGTTCTGACGTGTTTTGTGTGAACTGTCTCCCAATAAAAGGTAGCAGGAGGAGGTCAGATCTGGGGGTCATTTTCGTGGTGGACACAGACGAGGCCTCCCTTGCGCAAATAATCGATCGATCGACTGTCTTGTTTTCTTCATGATGAATAAGTCTCTAGAATTAGCGGGGTTTGTGGAAACACAGACCCAACAGTTTGTGTTCCTCATGAGACCAAACTTTCCAAAATGTGATTGTTGGGTCTAAACTCAGACCCCGCTGTATCTAAGACTTATTCCCATGAAAGAAAAGCAAGGCAACAACGTTCGATTTCTTGCGCAAGGGAGGCCTCTCGTCTGTGACCAGCACGTTGAAATGACCACACTGGTGGCCTCCTCTCGCCGCCTTTTATTGACAAACTTCAAACAATAGTTTACAAAACACCTCCCCTTGCAACCCCCCTTTGGTTACAAAGACAAGGCACTGTATGTAAATGTATACACTGAGTGTGTGTGTGTGTGTGTGTGTGAGAATGTGTGTGTGTGTGTGAGAATGTGTGTGTGTGTGTGTGTGTGTTATGTGAGAATGTGTGTGTGTGTGTGTGTGTGTTATGTGGTCAAAGGGTCATAAAACCTAAAAGCAGGAACAACATCCTTGGTCATAAAGAGGGTAGTCTTCCCCCACACCCAATGTATGGTTTACCAAAGATAACACAGTGAAACCATACAAAGGGTAGGAAGCTCTACCAAACATCAAACAGCTCTTCAAGTTAGGATGTATCTACAATAAAACCTCCCCCAGCACAGAGTGGCTGGAGAGGTGGTCAGGATCAAAGGAATGGCTTTGATCCTACTGCTTAAACTAAGACTATACAAATTTAAGAAACACAATGGCGACATTCAACAATTAGACTTAACAGTGATCAACCTGTGGAGGGTCTTGTTTAACGCTGCCACTGCAGCTTGTCTAACATCTGATTGGTTACCATGTAGAGTAAGTCAGCACAGATCAATACTAGAAAATCGACTGCGATGAACTGGTGGTACTGTGGACGTGGGGCAGCCAGGTATCCCAGAATGCATTTCAATTGACAAGCAGTAATTATAGTGCTATCGAGTATAAGTAAAGTTTTAAAATACCCTGTTTGTCTGTCACCAAGTGTACTTTTTTAATCCATACTCAGTTTGTTGCTGACGGAGTGTTTTGAGCTCTCGATGCCACAAAGCACGACTCCAGTCACACAGTTTAACACCCACACTGAGTGAACACTGGACATAATTCACTGAGGTTGTATCTGTGGGGTGATGTTTATTTCATTGATTTATTTAATGCTGATTAAATCAGTTTGACTCAGATTAAAGTTTCATAACTGCACAGTGTTACTGAAGTTTAATGTCTGACTGGAGCGCTTGTTGAACTGAAACATTCACTTGCTTTTTCTATGATGTTCACATGTGTTACATGTTTTTAACCATTAATTTTGAATTAAAACTAACATTAAAAATATTTTTATACAAGAAGAAAAGAAATAATTTCGACCCTGAGAAGAAACGTCTGAACCAGCATGTTGATGCTGTTCATGGACACTGAAGACTGCAGCCTGTCCACAAATGGTTAAATGATCAGTTTTGTAATATAAACACAAACTGTCTGTTATCATGTTTGAAAGTTTACTAGAATAAAAAAAAAAAAATTAACATCTGATTTGTGATTTTATTTAATAGGCAGATGACTAATTTTCCCAATTAAAGGTTAGATTAACACAATAAGTAATTTGAAATAATCTGGATGAAAGATCTTACATGATACAGTCAGTGTGATGATATCACTCCACTCTGAGAAGAAATAGTCCCTTCTGCCCCGGCAGCTGTATCCTCCGCTGTCAGACTCAGTAGCTCTGATGATTCTGTATTCATTGGATGTTGGAGGTGTGTTTAACTTGGCTGCTCTCCATTCATACGTCCACTGAGCTCCTTCACCTCCCTGAATCTCACATCTGACAGTGACTGTCTCACCGCTGTATATCTGAGTCCAGGAGGGCTGCAGGGTCACAGTGGGCTTACTGGGAACTGTTCACAGAAAAATATCCAGTTAGAGACAAATAGAAACATGAAGTCATTTTGAAGCCTGGTTTTCTTTTTGCTGTTGTTCAGAGGAGAAAGATTTACTGCATCCTGGTGACACTTTAACTGTAAATGAAGTTGGATTTAAAAATCAGTGTTTACATTTATTTACCGTGTGGTACACGTGTGTGGTGGCCCACTGGTGTATCTGACTCACACAGCCTGTTCTCCACACACTCCACATTTATAAAGTGATCTACAAATCCTAACATTACAGCTAACAGCTGCATTTTCCCTTTGAAGAACCACTTACAGCTACAGAGACAGGGAGTGAAGGTGGACAGTATATCCTTGTTTTTATGGCAACAAATTTACCTTGAAAGTGGTACAACTGTGTATAATATGATTCACAAGCAGAAAGTAAGATTTACAGATGTGTGCAGTGATTTGTGTGCAACTTTTCAGGTCTCCAGTTCACACAAACTATTGTACAAATGTGTCGACACAAACCTGAGTAACTGCTGATCATTGAGGAACAAATTTTAACGTCCAGATTGTTTTTCAGATTTCTTTCTTTAAAATTCATCGTCCATAATTCAGAGATGATAATAAATATACTTAATACAATACAAGATGTCTTAATAAGAAGAAGAGCTTTTTTACCTTTTAAGAACTTTTTAACAAAAACTTTAAAGAGGAGAAAAACAGCACAGGCCTGTGCAGGCCTACTTTAAATAAAGCATCATTCTGCAGGTCTGTTTGAGTTCAGAATAAGTAAATAAAATGTAGCTGTGGTCCAATAATTGTAAAATAAGAAGAATAATCATGAAAACTATTTGTATATAATTATGTCTTCAGTCCATTTCAATGAGCGATCATCTTCTGTTGTTTTCATGCAGCCACAGGCAGCCCTGAGTATAAAATACATCAGCTCAGGGTCGAAAACATAAAGATATTTATTGCACAATAACAGCATATCTGGTGATAATACACAGCTCACAACAGCTTAAATACATGTGGACGAGTCACCTGACACGCACAGATCACGTCTCGTGCCCACGTGGGGTTTTGAGTCTAATTTAACTGCCAGCTTCACACAGATCCACAAATGTGAGCTGCTTTCAAGTCACAAATCATTGCTTGTTGATCATGTCGTGTGTGTTTGTAACACTTTCAACACAAATTTGTCTCCTTATGGAAAGCAGACTTTGTCATGTTGACATGAGTGTCAGAACGGCAGGTTTATCTCCAGATCCACGGCTCTGACCCACGGAGACCTCTGGCTGATGCTCAGTGTTCTGAGTTTGGCTCGTAGCTGCTAACTAGCTTTCTGCTCTGGGTCAACTTATGGCAAAGTGCAGAGATGGAGAGAGGCGTGGGAAGGTTACAGCAGCACACTTTCTTCCTCTGGAGGCGGTGAACACAGTGAACAGCTGGATACTAACATGTGGCTCACAGCTGGGCCTGTCAGACTCTCTCTGGCTGCAGTAGCTGCTGCTATAAACACACTTTTCTTTTTCTCACTCTGTAAACTTCCTCCTGCAGATGTTGGGATGTTGTGTGGGACTTTTATTTTTCATTTTTTCACCCAAAGCTTGTGGGAGCCACAGCTGAGGGGCGGAAGAGCCGCGGGTTACCGACCCTGATCTGACCTGATGTTAGCTGAGCTGTTGATGACCTCAGATAACAACATGTTCAGGATTAACCTTTATTTTTGTTTGTTTGTTTGTTTGTTTGTTTGTTTTTATGGCTCTGTGGCTTAATACACAGATCCTAAACGGATCCACTTAAAGTCAGTTTAGGATAAAGAAGCATTTAGAAAGAGAGGCCAAAAATAATTAATAAAACACAATTTAAAGACTAACAGCAGCTAATGAGCTATAAATATGCAGGTTTTTTTGGAGTTGATGCCACAATGTTTATTTCTACATTTGTATGAAACACATGAGAAACTTAAATAACAGAAAGTTTAAAACTCACAAATCTCCACAACTGTGACGTCACTGCTGTCCTCTGTGTAGTAAACTGGATCTCCTCTCCCTCCTCTGCAGTGGTACAGACCTCCTTGTGAGACACTAATAACTCTGTTTGCTTCATTTCCTCTCATGAGCTGAGCTTTAGAAGAGACTGAATCACGTCTGAACCAGTCAAACTTCCAGCCAGCAGAGCCCTCCACAGAGCAGCTCAGTGTCACACTGCCCCCTGCTGGTATGACTGAACTTTGTGCTGTCAGTGTGGCTCTGGGTTTACTTGCTGTTGAAGAAACAAAACCATTAAAAAAAAAAATCATCATAAAGAATACATTTCTTACAGCACTAATCACACTTTAAACATTAACAGAGTAATTAAAAAAATAGTTTCCCTGCATGTGACACATTAGACTGTTTAACAAACTAAAGATTTCACTGATTTATCATCCTCTTATCAAACTGTCATCTCTGTACATTCCTCTTTAAACTGCTGATATTTTAAGAGCCTCCATGGTGTCTCACATGAAACTGTCAGTGTGAAGGCATCACTCCATCCTGTTAAGAGATAGTCACTGCTACCCCGACATCTGTAGTCTCCACTGTGGGACACTGAAACTCTGCTGATCCTGTATTCACTGGATGTTGGAGGGCTGTTTGTGTTGGGTGCTGTCCATTCATATTTCCACACCTTTCCTTCACCTCCCTGAATCTCACATCTGAGAGTGATTGTCTCACCAGTGAATATCTGAGACCAGCTGTGCTGCAGTTTCACAGCAGCCCAAACTTTCCCTAACAAACAAATAAACACAAATATTAAACTGAAAAAAATCATAAATCAATTGTTACTTCAGTTTAATCATGATGTTTCGTTTTATTTCACAACAAAATTTCACCCTCACCTTGTTTCTGAATTGTAACTGCAGCACTGTCCTCTGTGGAGAAAACTGGATCTCCTCTCCCTCCTCTGCAGTAATAGATGCCTCCTTCTGAAATACTGATCGTGTGCTCTGATGTTCCAGCTCCTATTTTCTGAGCTCCAGAAAACTGTGAATCACGTCTGAACCAGTCAAACTTCCAGCCAGCAGAGCCCTCCACAGAGCAGCTCAGTGTCACACTGCCCCCTGCTGGTATGACTGAACTTTGTGCTGTCAGTGTGGCTCTGGGTTTACTTGCTGTTGAAGTTACAGGAAAGACAAACATCAGACCGTCAGTTGCTTCAGGAAAAACTTTGTTATATAACAAATAAAGATCAACATAAAAACTCAATAGTAATTTAAAAAAATCCAATTTATTTTTATTAATTTACAATTTATGTATTTTTTTAATTCAGTAAGTGCTTAATAGGTCACGACCCTGGATGATGGGTTGAGAAGATGGATGGAATTCAATAATAGATCTCAGGTTTCTCAGGTAGGTCGGTCCCTGATCTCAGTGTGATCATCACACTTGATGCAAACAGGCACCAACAGCACAAGAACAAAAAAGTGTCTTCAAAGCAAATTTGATGAGAATCAACAACTGGCAGCAGCACACATGAGGACAGCACAGGTATCTCAGCTAACTGTTAGCCAGCTAGAGAGCCAGGAGCTAACGCTGGATGTATATAACATGATGAAAACTTTATCAGAGTGAATCAAGAATCAGGTGAGACTGTTTTTATGCTCTGTCACCAAACTGTACTCCTAAATGCAGAAACAGGCGAACTATACACTGTTAGCTGATCTGAGGCCAGTTGATTGTGGTCGCTCTTATTTTCAGATTTTTTGTTAATCTGTTTTTTATTTAAATGTTTGTTTTAAGGATCATGATCACACAAATATATATGCATAAAGATACATAACCAGTGCACAGTCAGCAGCATTTATCAGTCATAATTTACACAGATGTTATTCATACTGTATGCTATCCCCGACCCCAACCAGGGCTGTGATGTGATAACAGAACTCTTCTCTGTTGATGATCAGCCTTTTCTTTTTTCAGCATCTGTATTTTCAGGCAGCAGCTCTGCTCATTCTGTATTTATTGATCATGTTTGATCAACTTAAAATAAAAATTAAAAACAAATAAATAAAGTAATTGTGTCATAATTCAGAGCTGCAGTGGTGAAAACCACACACATGCACATATGGAAGAAACTGAGATCATCACATCTGAGTTTAATATTTATGTTACAAAGTTTTTTTTCACTCTGGCGATTATTGTGTTTTTTTTATCACCACATTTAAAACTGTTTCTCACTGATTTTGCTACTAAGATAAAACAGATAAAACAGAGAACAATATTACCAAATGAAATGTGTCCAACTTACATGATACAGTCAGTGTGATGATGTCACCGCACAATGTAAAAGTGCAGCATCTGTATTCTCCACTGTGAGACTCTGTAGCTCTGCTGATTCTGTATTCAGATGTTGACGGTGGTTCTAACTTGGCTGATGACATTATAAACATCGAATGGCTTCCATCACTTTCCTGAATCTCACATCTGACAGTGACTGTCTCACTGCTGTATATCTGAGTCAAGGGTGGCTCGAGGATCACGGTGGGCTTATTGGGAACTGTTCACATAAACACATCAAGTTAGAGATTGATGGAAGCATAAAGCCATTTTGAAGATGTCCTGATTTTTATTGCTGCTGTTAAGAGTCAAAAGATTTACTGCATCCTGGTGACATTTGGACTTGAAAATAATAAGATGTGTTTTCATCAAACAAATGAAACCATATAAATATTCTGAATAAAACAACAGAGTGACTGCACAGATCTGTGAGGCTGAGATCAACACATAAACACACAAAGTCAGAGTTTGTTATTTGTCCGTGTGAGCTGTCCATTTTTAAATTGAAACAGGAAGTTTTATTTTATTAATGTTGAGCTGTTATTTTTGCATTTTCATCTTTACATTTATGACCACAGTTTTCATGAGTTCTTGAGGACTTTTTAAACATACTCATTTATTAATATTATGACGATTCAGTTACTGAACAGTGTCTCAGCTAATCGAGACACTTGCCTGTAGTTTAAACATGATAATCCCCTGTAGTTGCCTTTTATGTCTTATCCTTGAACACTTCACAGCTGAAACACATGATTGAATATTTTCTGTATCAGGGAAAGGAGCACAAATAACACGAGAAGTGGCTGCAGATATTCAAATGTAAAATTCTTGAAACAAGTAAAGTCATCCTCAAATACACAAATGTGTCTACGCATGAACTGAAGATAGAATCAAGAAGATTTACTGAGCTTACATCATTCAGTGAACTGTGCACATTTACAGCTGTTATAAACGCTGGTTTCTAAATCAATCTCCTCGTCTGTTTGGAGAATCTTTTTCTTCTGAATTTATAAACTCAGCAGTTTCTTGAATGATGATTACATCACTTTATTCTATGACTGACCCTGTTGTGTTCCTGTGCAGGTGTACCCATGCCTGTGTATCCTTGGAAAGAGCAGTGGCCACCACATCAACACATGTCATACCATGAGCTCTATGAACTCTTCCAATCTGGCTTCAGAACACGACACAGCACTGAGACTGTTCTTATCCTCATCCTCCTGGACCTCTCTGCAGCCCTCACACCATCCTTCCTTCCTGCGTAATCAATCATCGTCTTCTCACTGGTACCGTGCTCTCTTGCTATCAGTCAAACCTCTCCAACAGAACACAGTTTGTCTTTGTCACCATGGGAGACTTCAGCTCCACCTCTGCTCCAGTTAACCACTGTGTGCCCCAAGGTTCTGTGCTTACTTACAAATCCCTCAATGCCCTGGCACCTTAGTATCTCTGACCTGCTGCAACTACACAGTCTTGGGGTCCGTTCTTCGTACCTCGCTAAGTAAGTTAGCTGGATTTGATTGTTGACGATTTCGCGTGATCTTGGATCGTTCGGTTCTCCGAAGCTCATCCGGGACTTGCTGTCATAGCAACAGATCCGTGAGCGTAAACCTGCTCGGGAGCAGGTTTACTTTATGTAAACAAGATTAGATCGCGGCCACGCAGGTATGTCCGCTTCATTTATACGAAAGCAACAGCGATATTTTACCACTGTTTTACCATAAATAAATAACATCAATGTAACTAAAGATAATGCAGCACTTGATCCTTTTATTGATTCCATACAGATACATACAGGTCATTTCCTAAAAAAAGGGAAATTTACTATTAATCAATCTATTTCATGTATTTGATTATTTCAGATGTAATTCATATTTCAGAGTAGTAATTGTAAATTACTTCATGTAATCAAGATGAGAGACCACGGCTATAAAAGCAAAGGTGGATTTGGGAAGCCTGTCGCAGCCATGTCCTGTCCGTTTACGCGACCAACCCATTGCGGAAGGTGCAAGATTGATAAGGAGAGTCCTCAGAATTCAGCGTATATTGCGGGATAGACAGGATCCTTTAGCTCAGCCCGACAGTGTGCTCATTGAGAGATATCGATTTTCCCGTGAGGGTATTATTTACTTAACCAACTTGTTGACGAGGGGGTGCAGGACCACCACCTGTCTTTTTTTGTGATAAATATTACCAATCTGTAGAATATTCTTATATTTCACTTTTACTTGTTCCCATGTTCTAGTGGGTCCTGTTGTGGCTCTAATGTGAAAGAGGACATAATGTAATATAATATAATATGATATAATGTAATATAATATAATAAATTTACCCTACCGCCTACTGGTGTTGGCCAGAGGGGCCGATGGCGCAATATTGCAGCCTGGCTTCTGTCAGTCTGTCCCAGGGCAGCTGTGGCTACAACCGTAGCTGCTTCCACCAGTGTGTCAATGTGAGAGTGAATGAATAGTGGCATTGTAAAGTGCTTTGGGTGCCTTGAAAAGCGCTATATCAATCCACTCCATTATTATTGTTATTATTAAATTACTTACGAGTTTAATTTGTCAGCAACTTTCTGCCAGCCCTCTCTCCTTGCTTTTGCAGCCTTTGCAGTGTTCCCTTGCGTTCTGATTAAACTCTGAAACTCCTGAAATCCCTCACTCAAGGGTTCTTGCTCTGCTGCCGAAAAATACCGAGCGCGCTCCTTTTGACATTTTCGCCGACCAATCAGAGGGTTGCCGATCAATGTTTCTACTATCGATGCGTAGCCCCTGTTAAGCCACCCAGTGATCTCACATTACTTCATCCAGCTGTACTAATCGTCAACAGCAGGTGTGTTCGGGGAACCGGATTAGCGAGCTCAAAGTTAGCGCGATGATTTGGTCTTGGATGTAGTAAGCGAAGTACGAAGAACGGACCCCTTGATGCTATGGTCCTAAGCCAAGAGTCTGCTTTCTGTCCTTCACATAAACCTCAATGCCTTTGGGACAGAGTCTTCAGTGCAGCGCCCCCCACCTTTGGGAACTCTCTTCCATATGAGATCTGTAATTCCCTGTAACTGGAATCCTTAAAAAACTTCTCGAAACTCACCTCTTCAGCAAAATCCTAAACCTCTAACTTTTTAGTATCGTTATCGTTATTGTTATTGTTGTTGTTATTGTTGTTGTTGTTGTTGTTGTTGTTGTTGTTGTTGTTGTTGTTGATGATGATGTTGTTATTGATTCAAAATCGCAACCAGGAAAATTGTGATTACAGTATCTGACTTACTTCATTGTTAATATACTGATTTTGTGCCTTAAATAAAACGATGCACAAACAGAGAGACAGGATGTGATTTCAAATGGTGAATGAAATATGAAATATCGGAGCAAAATTATACATATTTTATAAATGTGAAGAAAAGAATAAGAAACATTTCTCACCTTCAGCATTAATGTAGAAGAGAGTATCGAGCACTAAAGTAAAGATTAAACATCATCAGGATCAAACTGACAGAAAATCAAAGTCAAAATGAACAAAAGTATTTTTAAAGATTCATTTTCACATGACGCAGTTACTGCTCATCACAATCTTTCTGTGCACATTTAGTATTTGTATTAATTTAGTAACAAGTTTGAAACATAAAAAAATATTGTAACATTTTTAGTACCCTATAAAATTGTATATATTTGTAAAACAATATGAATATATGAACTTGTACACAACAGTGAGTCAAGTGCAACAAGCAGCGATGTATCCAACACGATACTCCAGACTAAACTGAACCAAGGAACCAGCCAACATTTGTCTGTAACTATCATAAACATCACAAATATGCTTTGTTCAAACTCTCACATAAACACTTCAAACCAGTGATACACTCTAATTCTCACACATGAGAAACACTTTCATTAATCAGTGCCATTCAAACAATGTCACAAATGTACTTACACAATAACCCCGTCATGCAGAGCAAAGAGTGCCCCATCCTCACATCCAGCCCTGCTGCACTCTGATCCTCAGCTGATCTCAAACACTTTGACTTTACATCAATAATAAAAAGAGAAGCTGCATTTAATACAGATAAGAGCAGAGTGTTTCTTCTGACTGTGGCCTCTCTGTGCTTCCTTTCCTTTTATACAAACCTCAAACAGCTCCTGTAGCTTTGACCACAGCAGTTGTGTGACGTGTTCACATTTCCTGTCCACTGCAAACATGCAGGCTTGCTTCTTGTGTTTGCTTCTTACCTTCTGTTGTTTCAGGTCAGGTGACATATTTACCAGCTCATAATTATGTTTTATTCTCAGAGGCTGTCAGTCACCTACCTTCTTTCCTCAGTTGACCATAATATGTCACATGATAGGGTGAGGCAAGCTCTCACCCTGATCTCACCCAAAATCTCCAGTGGTAATCTCTGAATAAGTAATAAAAAATGTAAATTCTGAGTTCCCAGATGTCGGATGTTTTTTCATTGAATGCCCCCTCAGCTCGGATTTTCCACTCGTCTGAGCAGACAAACATACAGTGAGTTAGTCCAAAAACGTTTAGGTCCATAATGACGCACATCTTTTTTCACACCTGACACACATGATTAAAAATGGGTGTATAACCCTCTTAAGGGACAATCTCCCACTAAGGTTAAACACTCGGGACTCTCCACCCTTTGCTTTTAGAAGTGAAGAAGCCTCTTAGATGAGAGGTGAGACGTCTTCAAGAAACTTAAGGAAGTTTAGTGACTTTCTTTCCAAACTCCTTAGACAACCATGACCTGGATGACTGAGAACCTACACAGATATTAAACAATAAGACAAATGGGTGGCACAGAGGTACAGTGGTTCGTACTGTTACCTCACAGAAAGAAGTTTGTGGGTTTGAATCCACCAGCTGGGCTTTTTGTGTGGAGATTGCATGTTCTCCCTCCACCTGTCTGGGTTCTCTCCAGCTACTCTGGCTACTCTGTTAGTCTCCTCTATATGAGCCTACAGTGTACCTCAGTTTTCACTCGATCAAAACACATGGCAATGGCCATTGCCAATATACAGTCTGTAGTATCAATCACAGGTAGAGCACACAAACACAGCCTCCATCCTTCATTCTCAAAAAGTTGATTCTGATCATCTGGATGTAGTTTTCAGTGAGAAAAACTTTTCTCACTCATCCAAGTGACTCCTTCAGTCTCAGCTGACTGCAGGTTTCCCAACATTATAAACAGTGCTGTTTATAATGCTTCACATAAAAGTACTGACCCTTGTATGTGAAGTAGGTGGAATGAAGACACGGTACCAAGAGCAAACACACTTGGTCGGTGCTGAGAGTGGTCCTGTTGCTGAGGTTGGGGTTATCCAGTAATCTCTTACAAACTACCTCCACTGCTCCAGTGACTGGAACACAAGTCCATTGTGTTATCTACCTTCATAATAACATCTCGTACCCTCTCAACAAAATCCAAGGTGTTCTGGATGTGGTGTTTAGACTGCCTATCAACGGGTTGAGGATTAAAGCCAGCTATAACTTTGAGATGTTATAGGTGACCAATTGGATCATACAGACAATTGGTCTTAAAGGCTCAGCATTCATTAAAACATACAGACTTGGTGTGGCTTCCCCTGGGTATAGACTGTGGAATGAGGTCAGGTCAGTAGCTTTGTGCTCTTGTAACTGCTTCAGACAATCGATCAACCTCTTTGCTTAACCACAACCTGGGTCTCGTTTCAGGGCCTCATAAGTATTTTGTCACTGACTAGTGCCAAACTCCATCCTTCATTCTGTCAAACACTTTCTTACAAAGGTTATGATTAAGGTTTGTTGCAGTATCATCTACACACACTCACAAACATGTTGATATCCAAGTGTTTTATATTGTTTAACAGCATGTGTGTTTCTCCATCCCTCCACTTTTCTGTGGGAAAGGAAAAATACATTAAGACTTAACGTCCTGTTTTTCGCTTATTTGTAGCTTATACCTTGAAGTAAGTGGAGTGTTTCAGTACATATCAATATTTTAAGAGTTTATAATGCTTCAAGATATGACGTCTAATAAAGCCTAAAAACTTGGGGACTCTGTGATACTGCAGATTCCAGCAGGATAGGGCTGTTCAATATAACGATATGTATCGGATGACGATATAAAAACGTCTATCGTTTCCTATTACGCAATATTTTTTTCATCGTTTTAATGGCCACTATAGTGGCTTTATTCATTTCTTAAAGTTCTCTCTTTCTCTTATATTTAATATACGGACAGACAAGCGCCTGTTTTTAAGTGTTGTCGTTACCAAAAATGATGTTAAAACCATTGCGTGGCTCCGCTCTCCGCCAGTTTGTTTTCCACGTGAACCTTTCACAATAAAGCTCAAGACTTTTCAAAATAAATTGATTCACGTAGAAAAAGTATGCAGAGAGTTTACGGATGAGAAGCAAAAAAGATCCGTCAGGTGCTAAAAAATAAACATTGGCCGTTACAATTTATGTCTAAAAATGTATAGTTTCATGCATCGGTTAAAACACTCATTCCAGGTAAAGGACGCCCAGCTGGAAACACTTCATGCAAGTTGAGTTGCCTGAGATTCATAGAATTTACAGAAAATGTTAGATTTTTGGGATTTATATCGTCGTCAGGATGATAAATGTCTAATATCAGGATATGAGATTTTGGTCAAATAGCACAGCCCCACAGCAGACAGTTTGGAGTCAAACACTGACGTCATCATCATAGGTGTAGGAACCATTTCTGTAACAGCAGCCAAACAGACACATTAGTATCAGTAAGTATAGATGATTTACTGGCTCCTCTGCTGGTTGCAAAGCAGTGATTATACTTTGGAGTTTTGTGTTATACTGTGAGGAACTGACATGTTTGGAAGTTGCAGTAAGAAGAAAACATGTCTGTATATGATTTTGTTCACAGAGCGAGTGATGGATGATTTTATTTATTTCAGAGATAAATGAGCATTTACAGCACGTCCATGCAGAGACTCTTAAAGACATGAGCGTGAGAAACAAGCTTTTCACCGTTTCTCTTGATGCCCACATGCTTTATTTATCCTTTAGTCCAGCATGTGTCATCACCACAATAAAGCTACTTTTAACCTGTTTTCACACATTGTCATACCTGCACATTTCCACTGTGCTGTGTTGAAAGATGAACGTTAGACTTCAGGCTGAAACCACAGGCTGCATTTCCTCTTTTCTTGGAGGCCCAGACAGAAATTTTGTGGTGTCTGATTTTCAGCAGATAAAAATAAACCAAAAACAGTCTTTTCCACACATGCAGTCATCACAGTCTGTCCGGAGGGGGGTGGGGGATATTAAAGGGTGACCTGAACCACTAGACATGTCATATGTAGCCATTTGTCAATTACTATTATTCTGAAACATCATCACTCCCCTCTTTCTTCTGTGTGTGTGTGTGTATGAAGATTTGTAAAGTTGTGCCTTTAATCTTCATAATATCAAAACCCCTTAAACAACAGCAAAGTGCACCATGGTGAGACTCAGAATCGAAACATTACAGCAAAGCTGAATACACTAGTGTATATAACACCCAGCAGTGTGGTAAATTGTGCTTAGAGAGTATCTGCATCTCATAAGTCCAAGAAGCCAAGAACACCAGCCTGCTGTGTGAGAAACATGGATGAAAGTCAGAACACCTCTGGTGTCTTGCCCACAGTCTTGTGGGTTCATGTGGCTAGTGGGTTCTCTCTGTGGCTGACTGGCAGTTAACCCAGTGAGTGAGATTCTCCTGCTGCTCCGACCATATCGCTTTGCTGTACTGAAGGACAGTGCTGCAGCCATGTAGCTCTGCTCATCTCACATGTGGCCTTCTCAGGACTATGGGGGTTGTGGCTTGCAGTGCCGTGCAGGGAAGGCGGTTGCACCTACACGGCATCCACAATCACGCCCCGCTGACTGAAGTATTGTACTGGGCCCTGTGATTGGGGTTGTTGTTGATATGTGTGCTAAATTTGTCCACCCCTACAAACAGTCACGTGTTAGAGAGCACAGCTCATGCAGGGAAAACCTTGTGTGCTGTCCATGGTGCTGAAATAATAACAGTATAATGAATTTAACATCACTATTTGTTAGTTGTGTTCAATAATACAAGATTTGGTATCAATCTGATACCAAGTAAATACAGGGCCTGTATCGCTGATACTTATATTAGTACCATTACTTTTTAATAATTAAGGTACATGATCATTGTCACTAGTTCTGAATGAATTTTCATCACCTTTAAGACAGCCAGGTTGCCTCTTTGGTGAAATTGCAGCAGCGCGTACAGGAGAGAAACACAAAGTAAAGTATCGAGTTCATTATACTTGTAAGGAGAAACAACGTGTTGATTGACCAGGTGGACTGGGAGACCATGACAGATACAATAAATTCTAAATGGATCAATGCCTCTATTGGCCACCAGCTGTAAACACAGTCCTGTGATTCTACTTGGAAGCTGTGTTAAGAGTCTGACATGGGAAATATGGGACAAGGAACTATATCTGTATATCCACACTGACACTTAACTTTATTTACCATGGGCCCACCAGCGGGTGGGCTCATGGTAAATAAAGTTAAAGTTTTTTTTTTCTTCAAACCTCTTCCATCCACTTGATTAGCAGTGGTTGATGAAAGCTGCAAATTTACGGAGCCCCGCAAGGGACAAAAAGAGAAAAAGAAAATTAAGATGACCTAAGATTAACTTTTGTGAGCACTCGCAAAACTTTTGCTAGATCTTTTGCAAGACCCCGTGCTTACTAACATCACACTCATTCATAGCATGCATAGATGCACCAGAGAGCAACTTAGGTTAGTATCTTACCCAAGGATACTTGGCATGCACACTGGAGGAGCCAAGGATCGAACTGATCAGTAGATGACCTGCTCTTCCTCCTGAGCTACAGCCACCCCCCTGTTCTTCTGAGGAAAGAAATGCTGGCAGCTCTGCTCTGTGTGGCAGGTTAAATATATTGGCAATGCTGAGGTCTTATTGAGTCAGTAGAGGGCGCTCTGGTGCCGTTGTGAATTCAACAGACAGCCTGCAGCAGGCTCTGCGCATGTGCAGCTCAGCAGTAAATAAAACAGCTTCCCAGATTTGGCTACATCTGTGACTTCAGTAACACTTTAACATAAATACTAGTGAGCATAAGTGATGTATAAGCAAATATTGACTTAATCTCTCATAAAGCTTTTCTCCTCCATTACTACACTTTAGTGTGTAATTTATAAACATGGGCAACTATATTATTCTTTATTAAAAATATGTATGTAATATGCTTAAGTAATGTCTGATGTTATAAATGATGATGTAATGATTTTTAAATAAAGTATTACATGAAGTACAAACCTATTACTATGGTTCATGGGGTCATTTTGAATTACCATTTGGAAAACAGAAAATGTTATAGACTAAATTTAACATTACAGTCTCCTGCAGTGGAAGCTGCTGTTAACCTCTTGTTGTTAGTTTGGGAATAATCTTACACACTGAACCAAAATCAACATAAAACATTCAAATGTAAAAAAACTTTACTCTCTACCTTCTAACTATACAGGTAGAAAATTATAAATTAGGAAAAAAAACAGAAAAAAAATACATGAAACATATTTATTGCATTTAAATTCATACAGTACCGATCATATCATTTGTATCAATTTAGACCAATAAAGATATTTGTTGTTGCCCATACCATTACGTCCTAATGTGAGTCGTCCTATCAGATACTAAAGATCACGTTTCAAACTTTCTTCTCACTGCTCTTGAAAAAGTCTTTAACAAAAGTTTTAAGAATGAATATAAGAAATACCTGACTATAACGTACAAAACTCAAATATGAATATACCTCCATTTACTTTTTGCTATAAGTAAGTATATGATATTATGATTTAATATTGTAAATGTACATAAAGCTGAGCATGTCTGATATTTGGGCAGCAGAGGAGCAAGAGTGGCTTCATAAAAAGCTTCTTCTTGGCTTTGCTGCTACAGCTCTCCTCACTGACCTGTAAGACAAGCACAAAAAGACAAAGTGATTTCCAACATGTAAAGATATTATGAGCTGAAGACATTTAATAATGTGAAGAATAAACCAGCCTGCATGGCAGCAGAATTACTGAGAGAGAGTAAAAACATGAGAGAAACTGTTTAGTTTGGTGACATATAGATGGACAATACCATACTGTACAATAACAACATCATTCTGTATATGAAGCAGACAAACTTACCCTAAACTCTGAACGGCCCTCGATGTGTATAAGATCGGTTTAAGTGCTGACCAGGATGAACAGAGTCGTACACATGAGTTTCATTCTGGTTGAATCCATGATTTGTGGAGGAGCCCGGACTGTGACTCTCAGACTGGATCGACCTGAAACAGGAAATAAACACAATAAACTCAAAAGTAACTGATGTTTGTTTAAAATAATAATAAAAAGTATTTTACCAACCTGGTGAAGCAGGAACCTGTGAAAGAGACAAATGTTATGACACATGTTTGTGATGTGAATTGTTCGATCAGAATACATGTATATGTGTGAATAATTAAAGTGTGTGTAGTAAATAAACTCTCTAATACAGCATGAAAAGAAGAGGCTCTTACACTTGGACTGTCTGCAGCGATACAACAAGAGCAGGAGAATAATAATGAGAGAGACTCCACAAACCAGTCCAACCATCAACCACACAGGAGACGAAGAGCTGTCAGCTCCTGACACAGTTACTGTAACAACAAACAAAAATTAATTATTAATCAACTTTTTTATGTTTAATATTTCATAACATAACTTTATAAAAGATCCAGTTCATCTGTTTTCCTTGACTAGATTCTGAGTCAACCCCTGCTGTGTTTAAATGACTTGACCCTCCACAGTGAACACATCAACACGAGCCGAGTCTCTTAAAATGTCCTAACAAACTCACAGGTTTTGTTAATCTGAACTTCTTGGCTGTACTCTGTGTAGTAAACTGGGTTTCCTCTTCCTCCTCTGCACCTGTAGAGTCCTTCCTGTGAGACACTGATTTGTCCATTTGAGTGGAAAACTGCATCTTGTGTGGTCAGGGCTTCAGAGTAATTTCCATCTCTGTACCAGTAGTATTTCCATCCAGATGATGATGATGGGTTCACAGAGCAGGTCAGGGTCACACTGCCCCCTACTGGAACAGCTGTGTTATCAGCTCTCAGTTTGGCCTTTGGTTTATCTGCAGTTCAGATTAGACAAAGAAAAAACAAATAAATGACTCAATCTAAACAATTTAAACAACTAGATGGAAATGGTGAACATAAACAATAAACTGTAAACTAATTTAGATTGACACTGTGAAACTTTTTTATTTTCTTTGATGTATTTAAAAAGTAATTTGTCATGGTCTGTTGACTCTGTGTTTAGGTTTTTGATTCTTTAAGATTCTTTTATTTAGTGGTTTTTCATGGTTTTGCCTTTTCTATTTCTAGTTCCCTTTGTTATTCCTTAGCCCTTAGGTTTGTGACTGTGCCTCTCGTGTTCAGACATTACATAATTAAGGATGCATTAATAACCACCAGTGTTGGGGAGTAACGGAATACATGTACCACCGTTAGGTATTTAAAATACAAAATATAAGTAACTATATTCTGTTACAGTTACCGTTTAAAAAGGTGGTATTTAGAATACAGTTACTTTGTTGAAATAAATGGATTACATGGCGGTCTTTTCCTGTTTCATATTGTCACGGGTCAGGACTGTTTGGGTTTTGTTTGACTGCTATGTTGTGTTGTTCCAAGCGGCAAGGTTATGGTTGCCTTGGTTACAGGGTGATGCGCTCTCGCTGTAGTGATGGGATTTCCGACTCTTTTTAGAGAACTGGTTCTTTCGGCTCACTAAAAAGAGCCGACTCTTTCGGCGTTAACTGAACTTCCAAAACAGAGCTACCTAGATCACTTAAATTACACAATTGAAAGCATAAGTGTATTGTTTGTATATTTATACACAAGCACTCAAATATATTCAAATTATTTTAAAAAAATGTTCATTTACCTTTTACTTTTACACACCAAATCTGGTCGTTGGTACTTCTTGGCTTGTGTGGCCATTAGGTAACAAAAGCTCAACACTGCCCTTAGCATCGTGGAGCACTTCTGTTGTGTTTTGTACGTGCTTCTGAGTTTTTACGTGTTTTGGAATTTTTACATGCTTCGGGGTTTGTACGTGCTCTGTCTCTAACGGCCACCGTAAGTATACTTTTATTTATTCACTCCACATAAAATGTAATAAATAAATCATATAATACAAAAACCAACTATTTACATTTCAACTTTTAACTATTAAAATTTTCGCTTTTTCCTTTCCAAAACACTGCAAACCACAACACAATTAAATATAAATAAAAATATGAAAACAAAAAGAAGATGCATATTCTCTGTCATATAGGCCTGCATGAATAAACATTCTGATTTCTTTATCATCTGCAACTGAAAATAGTTGTGGATGATTGCTATGCCTTTCTAATTTGATGTTATTGTCCCTGGCTCTCTTTCCCTCCCGCTCTGTTCCTGTGCTACTGGGAGTGTAACTACTGCCCCTCCCCCTACTTCCCAGCAAAGCACAAGGCTCGCGTGCGGAGTGAAGCGGAAAAAAAGTGCGAGAGAGAGGGTGAGAGAAAGAAAAAAAAACCACGGCTCGCGATAAGGAGACGACTCGCGTCGTTCACTTCAAAGAGTCGGCTCTAAGAGCTGCTTCGTTCGCGACCGACACATCACTATCTTTCCTGGGTGACAGAGCACCTTTTTTTTGTTGTTGTTGTGCTAAGCTAATAGGCAGAGTGTTACAGGCATAGCCCTAAAGAATGTAGCCTCATGGACAGTGTAGTCCGTGCAGCAAGGAGAGTGGACTGCCATACCCGTTATGTGTCTGTGAGGGGGAGGAGGGAGAAAAAGGAGAGTGGAAAAGTACGAGTTGTCATCGAGCAGAAATGGGAGCTGGAAGCATGTAAATATAATAATAACCACTGCAGCCAAGAAGAGTGCCTGACGAGCCCGGTTGTAAGTAAGCTATTAAGACTCGACTGTACACTGTGTTCGTGTTTTCCTCCGAAACAATAAGTTCCGTTGGAGCAGCCTTTCAACGCCTCTCTCTGTCTCTCGCTAGCAAACTTGACCCAGACAACAAAGTAAAGCTATTTTTCGGCTACGAGCCCGACAAAGAACCTGACATATAAGCCAGAGGTCCCTTTACTACGGTTTGGAGCTGCAGACCTTCAGTAATAGTAATAAATCACATTCATGTAGTTGTAAACAGCATGAATATATATTAAGTAATCCAAAGTATTCAGAATACGTTACTGTCATTGAGTAACGTAACGGAATATGTTACGAAATACATTTTTGGGGCATGTATTCTGTAATCTGTAGTGGAATACATTTTAAAAGTAACCTTCCCAACATTAATAACCACCACATGCAGGAGACTCTGACAGCACTGAGCAGCTCCTTCAGTGGCAGGCTGTGGCACCCACAATGTGGGACAGATGTAGGTGTTTCCTTCCTGCTGCTGTCACACTCCACAACAAAGACTTTGCAGCTGACCAAACACACACATCCACACATGTGCAATAACACTAAGTACAATTCTCTTTCTCTGACAACATTGTATTTTACTCAGTTGTATATAGCATTTGTATTCTATTGTTTATAGTATTTTATTTTATTCTATTCTATTGTGTACGGTACAGTGGTCCCCGCTATAACGCGGGTCAACTTTCGCGCCCCTCTGTTTCGCGGATATTTTTTGTGCAGCTTTCATGCTTTTTTATTTTTATTTTTTATTTTCAGCGCATTGTGTTCTGCGTCCTGATTGCCTGTAGACCATTGTCAGTCAATCTCGTGCAATGTCTCCTGTACAGAATGCATTCAGCTTGTCAAATTTACATAAATCTTTGATTGCTAGCAGTGACTCTGAAGTGCTGTACTGTAGATTTGTAAGTTTTCTCCCCAACAAACACAACAATGTTCATGAAATGTTTTGTACCATCAAAGGCAACCTCAGTATGCTAGCCTCCTACTGTAGGTGAATGGTGGCGGTGAGGATAGTAGTCATATCAACAGTAATATTATTTTGATGTTTTTCTTTTGACTTCCTTCCCTCGATTCTCCTCCATCTGCTGCTTTGCCCTCAAGCTGGTGTGGCTCCAACCCTGAATATTTTCACTAAAGCTCCAAATCTGATTGGCTTTGTATTAAACCCAGTCATGTGTCTGTTTTATTTTAACAAATGGCAGTGCTTTATGAGATCACAGGCCAGAATGACTTATTCTTTCTTATAAAAATTGTAGATTTGCTGCTATTTGTTGGAAATTATCATTATTATTATTAGTAATAGTAGTAGTAGTATTTGTATTTCTGTTTATTTCTGTAATTATTGTCCTCAGGTGATGTAGCATCGGGGTAGTATTGCCGTCACTATACCAGGTGAAAGGTTCCACGGCTGGACTCCGAAACTCTGAATGTCACATCATTATTGTGTGTCCACTGTGTGGTTTCACCTCCTTCCTGCACCTCACATGTCAGAGTGATCGTCTCACCTCTGAATATCTGAGGCCAGTTGGGTTGTTGTTTTACAACAACTTTATTGGAAACTGTTTACACATATTAACAGTTGAGATACAAATAGAAACATGAAATCAACACAGAAAACTTAACATTGTATGTTTGATAATCATGAGTGAATGTATATTTCAAACTAAATGACTGAACTCACAGGTTATCGTAACAGTGACATCATCACTTCTATCAGTGTAGTAAACTGGGTTTCCTCTTGTTCCTCTGCAGCGGTAGATTCCTCCTTGAGATACTCTGATATCTCTGTTTTGTTGACCTCTTATTGGAACTTCAAAGGTTGTTTGGGTTCGTCTGAACCACTCATATTTCCATCCATCAGAGCTCTGCACAAAGCAGGTCAGTGTCACACTGCCCCCTACTGGTATGATTGCAGTTCCTGCTGTCAGTGTGGCCCTGGGTCTATATGCTGTTATGAAAAAGAAGAGAGGACAATGTACACCTGATCCATTATAAAGATTTAAAAAATCCTAAATTTTAAAAGATTTTTTTTCATTTGACTCAAATTCCAACAAAACAAAATCTCCAAATGTTTTCATTATATTCTAAGGAGCTTGCAAAGAAAAACGTCTGGACTTCTTTGAGTTGCTTGAAGACGTTTCACCTCTCATCCGAGAAGCTTCTTCAGTTCTAAGGTCAAATGGTGGAGAGTCCCAGATTTTAACCCCGGGGGAGTTTCCCCCCAAAGAGGGACAAAGAACCCCTGATGATCTTCTACCTAATCACATGAGCCAAGGTGTGAAAGCGGGTGTGGGTCACATTCAGCCAAGGTTTTGGGTGAGCTCATTGTGAAACCTGGCCCCACCCTATCATGTGATTTCCTGAGGTCAGATGGCCCAGGATGTGAGTGGGCGTTAAGGCGTCTGGGAAGGGATCTCAAAACTGGATTATAGATCGCACACAGTTGGTGTCGTAAACCACCGCCTCTGTTCAAAGATGGTTGCTCACAAACCATCTGTCATGGTTTGAAAGAGGAGTGAAAGAAGCCATTTGGGGGGAAACTCCCACGGGGTTTAAATCTGGGACTCTCCAACATTTTACCCTAGAACTGAAGAAGCTTCTCGGATGAGAGGTGACATGTCTTCAAGCAACCTAAAAAAGTCCAGACGCTTTTCTTTCCAAGCTCCTTTGACTACGATGACCTGGATGACTGAGAACCTTCACAGACATGTTTTCATTATATTGTTTTTTTCTTTCCTAGCAGTTTAAGATATTTCAAATGTTTGCCATTTTTCTGTCTCAACATGGTGACAGAGCTGCAGTAATTCAGGTTGTAGATCTCTAAATAAATACAGTATAAATGTTTGTCCAATCTCAGGCCTGAAGAAGTCACACTGGATGTAAACTAATACAGTTCACTGTTGAAGGAAACACAATGATGGGTTCAGAGGGATCTGCCTGGTTTCAGGTTTAGACAACAGAAACATCATCACCCTAAATTTTATGAAGCTTTTGATGCTTCTTCTTCTTTGATGCTTCTAATTTAATCCACAGTTATTCTTGTTATACATTAAAATACACACGTTTAGTAATAATAAATGACAGTCTGTGAGTTTTGTAATACTGTGTATACTATGAGCAAAGTAACCAGTAAAATACAGTAGTTCTTGTTAAAGTTTCTAGTGTCAATGTATCAGAAAAAAACAAGTTTCAGTGACAATATTCATTAAATGTCAGAATTTTATGATTCAAATGATTTTCAAAATGAATCATCACATTATTGGTCATTGAGGACTTACCTAATACAGTTATAGAGACAGTGTTACTGATCTTTGTATAATATGATCCCTTCATGCGACCACAGCACTGATATTCACCACTGTGACTTGAATATTTAATTTCTAATGTGTACTCTTTGATGGTGCTGTAGCGGATTAATTCTCGACCATCCTTGTTGGTTTTGTATTCCCAGTCAGTGTCTTTTCCTTCATTCATGTCACATTTGAAGGTAACAAACTCTCCAATGAAAAAACTGGACAAGCTGGGTTCAATAGTTAGCACAGCATCTAAAATCCAACACAACCACAAAGTTAACAACCTGAAAAACATTTATGCACGACACAATCTGTGACAGTACGTTCATACACTGTTCATATACTGAATAATAAAAAATATAAAACACATGTGAACTGTAATTAAGATTTATGTAGTATTTTAAGATGAATATTTAACAAATAAATTAAATAAAAGTGAAAACCTCTCAGTCACCTTGAGCGTCTCCAGTGCAGAGGAGCGTACATAGCACTACAATAAAGACAGAAACTTCAGACATTATCAAACTAAAGACACTCAAATGTGGCTGTTATCGCCTAGGGATGTAAGGAGGTAACATCAGAGACAGCCCCAGTCAGTGTCAAAGGTTTGGGCTTTATTAACAGAGGCAAACACAAAACACACACACAACAGAAAACCGGCAGCGGTCGTGTATTTGACCTCACATGTAGGGAAGCGGCCAGTGCCTGTGTCAGCGCTAACACCCTAGTCACATATCGAGTGAAGGGTCATAATCAGAGTCTCTAGAGGCAACTGGGGTGTGTGTGTGTGTGTGTGGGGGGGGGGGGGGGGGGGGGGGAGGAGGGGGCTGGCAGCCTCAGCACGTTTGATACTACCGACACTGTTAACCCTGGGTTAACATAACGTGCTCCAGTGTGACATTAAACTTCAGTAAAACTATGCAGTTATGAAACGTAACTTTAATCTGAGCCAAACCGATTTGCTCAGTGTTAAATAAAACAGTGAAGTAAACATGACCCAGCAGACAGAACCTGAGTAAATTAAGTCCAGTGTTCATTTGTTTTAAAGCTGTGTGCCAGTGACCAGATATCAGCCGCTGATAAAGTGCTCTGTAGTTTTCTAGGTGTCCAATACTCTCGGTTTAAATTGTGTTTGTCATCTCTAACCCAGGTCATTCACTGTGAGGGAAACACAAGCACCAGCAGCTCTGAACTAAAAAAAAACAAAAAAAAAACTAATTTACTTGTGACTGAAACAAGTATGGCACATACAAACATCAGGAAAAAAAGACTCGATAGATATAATGTCAGTAAATGAAGTCTCTGTTGAACCTCCGAGAGGTGGCAGTCGGGGGGGGGGGGGGGGGGGGGGGGGGGTTATGACAGCTGTGTATTAGGACCCACGCTTTGTCTGCGGGTCGAGCGGGTCTGTCACACATCTGTGAAGCTTCTCAGTCATCCAGGTCATCGTAGTCTAAGGAGCTTGGAAAGAAAAGCGTCTGGACTTCTTTAAGTCCAGACGCTTTTCTTTCCAAGCTCCTTAGAGGTACTATCACACACTTTGCTGTGAGACTGGGCGCTCGATATTATTTAATCGTGTATTTGATTAATTCATTTAATGAATGAAATAAATAAATATATCATGAAATAATTAATTAAACATGTCAATAATTAATTAAAATGTGAAATAAACACATACTTAATTCAATGTGTTGATAATTAACAAATTAAATATGTCATAAATATGTATTTAATTAATTAATTTAAATTGTTATTAATTACTGACACATTTAATTGATTATTTAACGGTGTATATAATTAATTCATTTTGGCAGTCCTGGCATTCCACAGTTCCTCATTGTGTGAGGCATATAAATAGAATAAATAGTCAGTTTATGATCTTCTTAAGGGACAAATGCCATTAGGGTTTAAACTCCAGTCGCTTTCTTACCAAGCTCCTTAAATTGCTTAGAGTCTTATCAGTGTCTAGTACGATTGGTTACATTTTATATTACAATACAAAATGCATCAAATTATCACTGATGGAGAAAAAAACTTTTCTTAGATAAACTAAACCAGCTTCACTCTGATCTGAATCAGTGCACTAAAATCCTCTGATCACATGACCTGAAATGGTACAAATGATTGATGCTCTGTTCTTCTTACTAAAACATGTTTATGGATCAGTATGAATCAAACAATAGGAGTCAGTGATGAACTCACAGAATAGGCCCAGCTCACAGAGCAAAGTGGCTCCCATCCTCACATCCAGCAGTGACACGTCTGAAAACTTCTACAACTTTCTGTAAAGAGAGAGAGTGAAGCAGCAGCACAGCAGATACCAAAGAGCTGTGAAGGAAACTATTTTTTTTTCAACTCTTCTCTCTGCTTCCTTCCTTTTACACAGAAATAACAACTTAACCTAATCTACAGCATGCTGTCACATGTTTATACTCAGCCACATAACCACAGAACTGGGAAGGAAACCAAGAGTTTTTAAAACTTCTTCTCTCTGCTTCCTTCCTTTTACACAGAAATTAAGACTTAACAAGGTCTGACCATGTTTGTCAGATTTTTATGAAAAGGCCTGTAATATGCAGACTAAACTGAGCAATAACAGACAGACAGTACGTTTTATTACACATATGTATAATTTTAATAAATATTTACAAACCTCCAAGCGCACATATATATGAATAAAAGATAATAATTATCCATAAATAATCTAAACAGTAAAACCAAACTCCTCTCCACCTGCACTCATAAACTGCTGGAACTAATTAAATGTGTTTTTGCCTCTGAAAATTAATTTGAACACACTGGGAGATTAAAATAAATTAACAAATGAATGTCTTAAAACTTGACTGAATGAATTATCAAAATTGGTGCCATTCAAACAACGACAGAAATGTACTTACAGAATAACCCCGTCATGCAGAGCAAAGTATGCCATCCTCACTGACTCTGATGTGATGAAGAC